>NW_012105043.1:1724989-1725594 GCF_000951045.1 Mandrillus leucophaeus
CCTATATATACAGCCACCTTCCCAACCATGAAGACCCTTTTTGTCATATAATCCTATTTAGTATTCTTCATAGTATCTATTCCTATCTGAAAATATTTTTATTAAAATAAGCATAGAAATTAACATTCATGAGAGCAAAACTTTGTCTAGCTTGTTACACTACTGTATCTCTGGACCCTAGTATTGTATCTGGCTCCAAGAGAGTGTCTAATTAATATTCTTAAGTAAATTGAAAAAGAAATAGACCCATTTCTTGTATTTAAAAAATATGAAAATTATTTTTGCCCCTCTCCTAAATATTTTCTGTTGACCACGTGCAGACCCTAAAACTACCAAATAAATAAAAATCCAGATTAATCTCAATTAGATAAAATCTATGATCATTTTTATAAGGGCAATTTGGAAAATTTTGCAAACTGATTTTCCTGGGAAAGTTGTTTTTTCTTCCCCTTAATCTATAAATTCATTGCCTTTATATCCATGTAGGAATCCATGTGTGTCTCTCTCCAAAGCACAAGAGAGAAAATGCTTCCTCTTGGGATTCTCTATTTTCTGCTGATACCAATCTAACTTGGTGAGATCAGGAAACTGTCTTTCCTTCCCAG
>NW_012105043.1:1725644-1746336 GCF_000951045.1 Mandrillus leucophaeus
GGCTTTAAGGCCAAACATTTTCATGGAGTTCTGAAATATCCTAAAGAAAGGGAAAAAAAAGTAGCAAGGATGCCTACAGTGAGACAAAGCTCTATCTGATACAGTAAAAACATGGCAAACAATAGATCATAATTCAATCATTAGCAAACTAAAAATTTGTTTCCTAGTTAGCCTTCTATTATTATAACTATTTGCTTTCAGTCAAATATTCTTTCCTGACTGTATATAAAAATATATTTTCTGAGTTTTGCTCATGTAAAATGCAACTTCAGCAACACTGTGAAATCTGCATATGCATTAATTATCTTGATAGATATAGTCAAGGCAGAAACCCGCAGTTTAACATGTGGACTTTTAACCTTCATTAAGGAGAAATAATTTTTGGCTTGAAACTTTTCTCTTCTTCTGTTGACATTAACCACTTTTTGGCATGTGTAGCCATGTGCTGATCTGTCAGTCAATCCATTCGTAGCATTTTCGTGTCTGAGTGCTGGCTGACCCAAAAAGTTGACAATAGTAGTATATCCTGATGATGATGTTGTTTGAGATCTTGGTGATTTTTATATCTCATTAAGGGACAGGACCTCATCTTTACCTGAATGTCCTGCTGTCACCTCAAATTTAAGAACTTTTTTTTTTTTAAAGCACCACTATTGACAAGGCACGGTGTCTCACGCCTGTAATCCCAGCACTTTGGGAGGCTGAGGCAGGCAGATCACGAGGTCAGGAGATGGAGACCATCCTGGTTAACACAGTGAAACCCCATCTCTACTAAAAATACAAAAAATTAGACGGCCGTGGTGGTGGATGCTTGTAGTCCCAGTTACTCAAGAGGCTGAGGCAGGAGAAAGACGTGAACCCGGGAGGTGGAGCTTGCAGTGAGGGCCAAGATGGCGCCACTACCCTCCAGCCTGGGCGACAAAGTGAGACACGGAAAAAAAAGAAAAAAAAGCACCATCATTTCCTCTATAATCAATTATTCCTTCAACAGATGTTTCCTTAGAAATTTGTACCTCTCAAACAAATAAACGCTAAGCCATTCTTATACAAAATTTTCAATCTTGTTAACAAGCTACATTTGTTTTCAAAAATAAAATTTCTCCAAGAAAGCTAATGATGTCAGCTATGTTGCAATGAATAAGAACACCTGGAATGATTTGACGAAAACCATACTCATGTGTCATGAGTTTGCTGTGTACTTTGAGTTTCACTTCAATATTATTGCCATGTTTTATTTAATGAATCCATATTTGTAAAACTGTATGGAAAAAATAGCTGACACCTAAAAAGAGCTAGGTGAATGTTAGTAAGAAATAAAGCCTCAAACATGAAAGGCTGAAAGGGAGGAGAAAGACGTCTACAAATATTGATATAAAAGAACATTAAGACTATCTTTTTATTTTCTTACAGGTACTCTGTTTAGAAAGATGGCACAGTCTTTAAAAAAGTCCAGGCATAGGAATACAGTGTCTAGTCTATAAGAAAGGCAAAAGAACAAAAAGCTGCCTTCTAGGAAAATTTTTTTTTTTAAATGTTACGAAGTTTATGTTTCACAATTGATGTATACACCAGTAGACATTATATTTATGTTTGGATATGGTCTTTTTATCTAGCAGAACACATAAGCAATGATTAATGACTAAATTGTAGCAAAACTGCATGGCAAGTAAGATGGATTAAAAATTCATGAATTTTTCTCTTGTTTAATGACAAATAATCTTTACTTAAAGATAAACATGTTTATACCTTTTGGTTAATGAAGTTGTCTCGATCATAGAGGTAGTTTGATTGAATATTATTAGTATACTACTTTTAAAAATAGGAGATCTCAGGCATAAGGACCTACTTTAATGAAAAAATAATTAGGCTTAAGAATGCAAGTGCAAATGGAAGCAAATTCACAATATTATTTTAATATTAAAAATTGTTTAGCTGCCTACCAGTTGCCTGCACTCATTCTAGGACTCGCGATATATTGCATGTATAACACAACTCTAGTCCCATCCTGTGAACTTTGAAGTCTTATGTAGTTTGTCCTCTGTCTGCCTCTTTGACTTTGGCTCTTGACATTCTCCCACTTATTGACCATGCCTCAGCCTCACTTGACTTCCTTCAGTTCTTTGAACATTTAGAGCATCTTTTCACCTTAGGCCATTGCATTGCCCATCTTGCTAACTAAGGTGCTCTTTGCCTACTGTCTTAAAATACCTTTCTCTAACTACCCTATATATACAGCCACCTTCCCAACCATGAAGACCCTTTTTGTCATATAATCCTATTTAGTATTCTTCATAGTATCTATTCCTATCTGAAAATATTTTTATTAAAATAAGCATAGAAATTAACATTCATGAGAGCAAAACTTTGTCTAGCTTGTTACACTACTGTATCTCTGGACCCTAGTATTGTATCTGGCTCCAAGAGAGTGTCTAATTAATATTCTTAAGTAAATTGAAAAAGAAATAGACCCATTTCTTGTATTTAAAAAATATGAAAATTATTTTTGCCCCTCTCCTAAATATTTTCTGTTGACCACGTGCAGACCCTAAAACTACCAAATAAATAAAAATCCAGATTAATCTCAATTAGATAAAATCTATGATCATTTTTATAAGGGCAATTTGGAAAATTTTGCAAACTGATTTTCCTGGGAAAGTTGTTTTTTCTTCCCCTTAATCTATAAATTCATTGCCTTTATATCCATGTAGGAATCCATGTGTGTCTCTCTCCAAAGCACAAGAGAGAAAATGCTTCCTCTTGGGATTCTCTATTTTCTGCTGATACCAATCTAACTTGGTGAGATCAGGAAACTGTCTTTCCTTCCCAGGCCATATTTTTAGAAGACTTCAGGCTAAAATGATAAAAAAATAAAATAAAATAAAAACAAAAAATGATAAAAATATATTCTTTCTATGAGAAGATTTTTCAGGGAGCTTGTACAGTTTGCTTTATACTCCTTGTTCTTTGTTTTCTATGGATAATGAGACTGTGGAGTCTTCACCTCTTGACATATGAATACTTGGGAATATGATATTACTCTTGGGAGCTGGATAATTCTCCATGGTTCATCTTTATTTATCTCGATATCTCTAGAGATATTCTTCATAGTCATTCCTCGTTTTCAAAATTCAGCACACAAACTTGTCCTCCAGGGCTCCTGAGATTTTTCAGAAACAAAGTATCTTCCCTTGTTGGGTAGATATCAGTGGTTTTTATTTCCTTGAAGGAAATCCAATACATTTAAAACAAAATATATCGCTCCTTTAGCAGTATAGAAAACTTAAAATGCTGTAGAGCATATAAATATTAATAATTACAAAATAATCACTGTCTTGACAATAGGATGGTTTTCAAATGTGTTTCTATATTACATCCTTCTATATGGAAATGTGTGAAGAATTACTACTCCTATAGGTTGATATATGTATTCAGTGAATATGTATTTAATGTACATTTTTAGTGCAAATATGGGCACACATTATTTATATTTGAAAGGAACTGAGAAAGATAGAAATCTGAATATTTTACAGAATTTATGCAAATAAAAGAGATGACTGCTGGAAGTCAAATTAGCATCTGACTTTTAAGAAGAAGCCTTCTTAAAGACAGTTTGGGGACAATCTAGAGAGTCCATATTAGTTATTGCTGCTGGCAAAAGTCTAAATGTAAATTATAGTCTGTTGATGTGTACATTAAGTATTTGTAGACACATGATATATCCCTAAGACATGATACATAACAGGAAAACAGAGCATTGAATCTCATATATAAGAAGTTTGGATAATATTTTTATCTCTGGTATTCATAGTAGCAAAAGTTTTATTGAAAGGTGAGTAAGTGAATTTGAGATATTTTGCATTATGATAAACAAAGTATATCTTGAAAATGAGAGTTGAATATTTGGAAAATTTTATTAATTCTATCAGTTCTTTCTGTCATAGGCTATTACTCTAGGTAGCAAAATAAGTTTTGAAAGGATGTGAAGCGCAAACATTGATGCTAATATTTTTTAGGTCACTTGTTCTGAAGACGATCATCAGAAGAACTTTGAACTAAAAGATATTGCCTATTAAATCATGTTATTTTCATCATGTATCAAAATTATTGGCATGTAGTAAATACTTGAGACTTTGAATTGAGTTGATTTTGAGTAGATTTATGAATGAAATCAAAGGACACACAAAAACAGTGTAATTCATCCATCCGGAGACTCTACATATGATTTTGAAAACTTTTAATATGTACGCCAATTAATCCATCCAGCGAAACAGGCACAACAACTTTCTTATAATAAGAAAAATAAGACCAAGAAACTTGCTGGGATACTAAGAAAAACAACAGAGGGAGTTAAATTCTTCATTAACATTGACCACTTCCAGAGACCTTGCAGGAAATATTAAAGTAAGTTCTTTAATGAGAAGGAAAATGATATAGGTCAGAAACTTGGATCTGCATGAAAACATATCTAAAAAAAGAATGAGCATCAGAAAAATGAATAAGTGAAGGGAAAATTAAAACTTTTATTTTTTTTAGTTTTAATTGATCTAACAGATAAATATTTATTTAGAATAATGATAACATGCTTGACTATATGTATGTATACATAGACATGTATATATATATGGGTGTGTGTGCATATATATATATATATATGCTTAGGTATGAGAGAAATGAATATTTGCACTCAATGCCACATTTTTTTCTCTAATAATTGCTTTCACTGCCCCCTACAAATTTTGAAAGGTTATAGCTCCATTCTCATGTAGTTCAAAATATTTTTTAATTTCTCTGGAAAGTTCTTCATTGATTCATGTTACTTAGAAGTGTGTTGTTTAATATCCAAGTATTTTGAGTTTATTCAGTTATCTTTCTGTTATTGACTTCTAGTTTAATTTTATTGTGATCTGAGAATATACACTATAGGATTTATATTCTTTCTGAGTAAGGTGTGTTGTATAAAATGTGGTCTATCTTGGTGAACATTCATTATGAGTTTGTATTCTGCTGTGGAATGAAGTATTCAATAAATATCAATTATGTCTCATTGACTGATGGTGTTGAGCTCAGCTGTGTTCTTACTGATTTTATGTGTGCCAGATCTACCCATGTCTGATACAGTGTTGTTACAACTCAAATCATAATGGCGAATTTACCTTTTTCTTCTTGCAGTTCTATCAGTTTTTACTCCAAGTACTTTCATGCTTTGCTGTTAAGTGCTATACATTAAAGATTGTTATGTCTTCTTGCAATATTGTCCCTTTTGTTTTTATGTAATACCTGTCTTTATCCCTGAAAAATTTTCTTTCTCTAAAGTCTTGTACATCCGAAATTAAGGTAATAATTTCATCTTTTTTTGTGTAATGTTAGCATGTTATATCTTTCTCCACCCCCTTACTTCAAATTTACATGTCTTTATATTTAAAGTGTTTTTTTCTTGTCGACAAAAGACACAGTTGGCCTTTGAATAACATGAGGTTAGGGTCACTGAGACCATGCACAATTGAAAATCCATACATAACTTTTGGTTCTCCCAAAACTTAAGGACTTACAGCGTACTATTAACTGGAAACCTTACTGAAAACAGTCAATTAGCACATATTTTCTATGCTATATGTGGTACATATTATATATTTACAACACAGTAAGCTACAGAAAAGAAAATATTATGAAGAAAATTGTAAGGAAGGGGAAAACATATTACTATTCATTACATTTAAATGGATAATCAATAATCATAACAATTTGTATCCACATGGTTTTCATGTTGAGTAGGCTTAGAAGGAGGAGCAAGAGGATAAGTTGGTCTTTCTGTCACAGGGGTAGCAGAGGCAGAAGAAAATTCACATGTAAGTAGGCCTGTGCAGTTCAAACCCATGTTGTTCAAAGGTCAACTGTAGTTCAATTATATATTTTAATCCACTCTGACAATCTCTGTCTTTTAATTGGTATATTTAGACCACTGATATTTAAAGTGATTATTGATATAGTTGAATTAATATTACTATATTTGCCACTGTTTTCCATTTGTTGTTTTTGGTCTTTATTCCTATTTTTGTCTTCCATACTTTTTTCTGATTTCTGATATTAATTGAGAATTTTATATTATTGTCATTGTTTCTTCTATCTCAGCATATCAGTTATACTACTTTTTAAATTTTTTATCTTTATGGTTGCCTTAGAGTAGATAAAATACATTTACAATTAATTCAAGTTAACTTTAAAATAATACTAAACCTCCTCACGGGTAGTTCAAGTAACTTATAATAACAGAATATTGCTAATTTCTTTATCTCATTCCTCATATCATTGCTGTTATTCATTTCCAATCAAGAATTTCCAGCCAAACTAAGCTTCATAAGCAAAGAAGAAATAAGATCTTTTTCAGACAAGCAGACGCTAAGGAAATTAATTACCAACAGACCCGTCTTACAAGAGGTCTTGAAGGGAGTACTGAATATGGAAAAGAAAGACATCACCAGCCAGTAAAAAATGCACTTAAATTCATAGACCAGTGACACTATAAAGCAGTGACACAAACAAGGTTCCATCACAACTGGATAATAACATGACAGAATTAAATCCATACATATTATTACTAATTTTGGATGTAAGCAGACTAAATGTCCCAAATAAAAGCCATAGAGTAGCAAGTTGGATAAAGAAGCAAGACCTAAGGCTTGCAGTCTTCAAGAGACTGATCTCATATGCAATGAGGCTCAAAGTAAAGTAATAAAGAAAAATCTACCAACCAAACAGAAAACAGAAAAAAGGCATGCATTGCTATTCTAATGCAGACAAAACAGGCTTTAAGCCAACAAAGATTGAAAAAGAGAAACAAGAGCACTGCATAATGGTAAAGCAGTCAATTCAACAAGATCCAACCATTTTTAATGTGTATGCACTCAACACAGGAACACCCAGATTCATAAAGCAAGTTCTTAGGGATCTATGAAGAGATTTAGATAAGCGCACAATAATATCAAGAGTCTTCAACACCCAAATGAAATTATTAGACAGATCATGGAGGCAAAAAATTAACAAATATATTCATGACCTGAACTCAATAGTTGACCAAATGGACATAATAAACATCTGTAGAACTCTCCACCTTGAAACTGACCACAGAATGAGACATAAAATAATACTCAGCAAATTCTAAAGACTGGAAGTCATACCAACCACATTCTCAAAACACAGCATTATTAAAATAGAAATATATACTAAGAAAATTGCTCAGGACCATACATGAAAATGAACAACCTGCTTCTCAATGACATTTAGGCAAATAAATAAATTAAGACAGAAATCAATAAGTTCTTTGAAACTAATGAGAACAAAGATACAACATACCAGAATCTCTAGGACATAGCTAAAGCAGCGTTAAGAGGAATGTTGATAGCAGTAAATGCCCATATCAAAAAGATAGAAATATCCCAAATTAACAGCCTAGCATCACACACGGAGCAACAAAAAAAAAAAAAAAAAAAAAAAGAGCAAACTAACCCCAAAGTTAGCAGGAAAAAAGAAATAACCAAAATCAGAGGAGAATTGAAAAAAAATATGGAGAAAATGTACAAAATTTTAACAAATCCAAAATTTGATATTTTGAAAACAAATAAGACATACCATTAGCTAGATTAATGAAGGAAAAAGAAAGAGGATCCAAATAAACACAATCGTAAATGACAAAGGAGACATTATTACCAACCCCACAGAAACACAAGAGACCCTCAGAAAATACTATGAATACCTCTGATCACACAAACTAAAAAAAAAAAAAAAAATAGAAAAAATGGATAAATTCCTGGAAACATATAACCTCCCAAGATTTAGCCACGAAGAAATTGAATCCGTGAACAGACCAGTAACAAGCTCCTGATCTGAATCAATAATAAAAAGCCTACCAACTAGAAAAAGCCCAGCACCTGATGGATTCACAGCCAAACTCTACCAGAAGTAGAAAAATGCTGAACGTCATTAATCATTAGATAAATGTAAATCACAACCCCAATGATATACCATCTCACACCAGTCAGAATGGCTATTACTAAAAAGTCAACAAATAACAGATTCTGCTGAGGTTGCAGAGAAAAAGTTATGCTTATACACTGCTATTGAGAATGTAAATTGGTTCAGCCATTGTGGAAAGCCATTTGGTGATTTCTCGAAGAACTCAAAGCAGAATTACCATTTGACCCAGCAATCCCATTATTGGGTATATATATCCAGAGGAATATAAAGCATTCTACCATGAAGACACATGCATGTGTATGTTCTCTCACAACGTTGTACAAAATACCAAAGACATGTAATCAACCTAAAAACCTATTTATAATAGAAATAGAGAAAGTGTGGTTTATATATACGATGGAATACTACACAGCCATAGAAAGAACAGAATCATGTCCTTTGCAGCAAAATGAATGGAGCCAGAGGCCGTTATCCTAAGCACACTAAGACAGTAACAGCAAACCAAATACCACATATTCTCACTTAAAAATGTGGGTTAAACATTAATTACCTATGGACACAAAGAAGGGAATAACAGACATGAGGTCCTACTTGAGGGTGGAGAGGAGAAAGGGGAGAATTGAAAAACTACTTATCACATACTATGTTTATTACCTGAGTGATGAAAGAATCTGTACATCAAACCCCTCCCCTTAATGGCATGCAGTTTACCTATATAGCAAACCTGCACATGCACAGCTGAACTTAAAATAAAAGTTAAAAAAAGATAAATGAAATGATACCTATGAAAAATGTGCAATAAATCACTACTTAAAATTTTAAAAATTTGAAAAACCAAACCAATATCTCTCTCTCTCTGTGTATGTGTGTGTGTGTGTGTGTGTGTGTGTGTGTGTCTACATATATATATATCCTGAAACTAATAAGCAATTATAGCATAGTTGCAGGATACAAAGTTAATACACAAAAGCCAACTGCTTTTCTGTATACTAACAATGAATAAGTAGAATAAGAATTTTAAAATACCTTATCACTTAACAGTAGCATCCTCCAAAACAAAATACTTATGTATATATACCTGACTAGATCTTCACAAGATCTATTTTCAGAAAGCTACAAAACTCTGATGAATAATATCAAAGAACAACTAAATTAATGGAGATATGTTCCATGTTCATGATAGAAAGACTCAATATTGTGAAGATGTCAATTATTCCCTGCTTGACCTATGCAATCTCAATCAAAATCTCAGTAAGTTATTTTGTGGATACTGACAAGCTGATTCTAAAGTTTATATTGAGAGGCAAAAGACCCAGAGTAGCCAACACAGTATTAAAAGAGAATAACAGAGGTGGACGACTGATACTATTCAACTTAAAGATTTATTATAAATTCACAGGAATCAAGATGGTGTGGTATTGGTGAAAGTATAGGAAAATGAATCAATGGAACAGAACAATGAGCCTAGAGGTAGACCATATATATAGTCAACTGGCATTTGACAAGGAAGCAAAGGCAATACAGTGAAGTATTTTTTTTTTAAATAGTGCTAGGACTATAACGTAGATAATGTAGAAGATGACAAAGAAGTAAATCTCTGCGACCTTCAATTTGACAATGACATTTTACAAGTAAGAGCAAAGGCACGATCCGTGAAAAATATTTACTAAACTGCAGTTCAATAAAATTAAAGTTTGGCAGAAAATAAAAATTTCAAGGGAATGAGAAGACAAGCCATACTGGGAGAAGGTATTTGCAAAAGACATGGCCAGTAAGCACATGAAAAGATCTCTAACCTCATATGTCATTAGAGAACTGCCAATTAAAATAATAATGAGATACTGTACACCAGCTAAAATGGCCAGAATCTAAAACACTGGTGACACCACATACTGTCAAAGATGTGGAGCAACAGAAATTCATTCATTGCTGCTGGTATTACAAAATGGAGCAGCTACTTTGGATGACAGTTTAACGGTATCATATAAAACTAAACATATTCTTATCATGTGATCCAGTAATTGTGCTTCTTGGTATTTACCCAAAGGACTTAAAAATTTTGTCCATACAAAAACTTGCATATGGATGTTTATAATATCTTTATTCGTAATCGCCAAAACTTGGAAGCAACAGAGATGTCTTTCAGTAGGGGTGGATAAACTGTAGTACATCTAGACAATGGAATATTATTCAGCACTAAAAAGAAATGAGCTATGAAGCCATGAAAAGACAAGGAGGAAACTTAAATGTGTATTACTAAGTATAATAAAAGAAACCAATCTGTAAAAACTACATACTATAAGATTCCAACCCTATGACATTCTGGAAAAGATGAAACTATGGAGACAGTAAGTAAAGAACAGTGGGAGAGAGAGAAAGAGAGAGATGAATAGACATAGCACAGAGTATTTTTAGGGCAATGAAACTATTCTGTAGGAAACTAAGGTAGTAGATATATGTCGTTGTACGTTTGTCAAATCCATAGAATGTACACCACCAAGAGTGAACCCAAGGATAAAACTCTAGACTTTGGGTTATAATGATGCATCAACATAACAATAATGTTATGTTTATGGACAATGATGTTCTTTGAATTGTAACAAATGTATCATTCTTGTGGGAGATATTGATAGTCAGGGAGCTGTACCTGTATAGAGAGGGGAGTATATGGGAACTCTGCACTTTCCACTCAGTTTTGCTGTGAACCTAAAATGGCTCTAAAAATAAAGTTTTAATTGTAATTAAATAATTTTTAAATTGTGAGCTTCTATGAGTTACATTTTGTAACTGTCTGTGTGCTAAACCACACTCAGAATTTTATTTGTGAAATACCTGTCTCTAGACTGCTAATTTTATTGGAATCAAAGTTCTCTGAGACCATACTTCTAAGATCCCAGAAATCCACTTTGTCCAACTCAGCATGACTGTTAGGCATGCCCATAATCTTTCAGAGTTTTATAGTCACACTCTTGCTTTGATTGTCACCCTGAGAACATGTCTTACTTTCAGTATGTCCGTGGGCTTGATAGTCTGGCTGACGGTTTTATTTTACAAGATAACAAGTGTGTTCCATCTACTCCCCTCTAGTTTGGCTTGCAAACTGGCTTTCTTTCTTTCTTTCTTTCTTTCTTTCTTTCTTTCTTTCTTTCTTTCTTTCTTTCTTTCTTTCTTTCTTTCTTTCTTTCTTTCTCTTTTTTCTTTCTTTCTTTCTTTCTTTCTTTCTCTTTCTTTCTTTCTTTCTCTTTCTTTCTTGCTTGCTTTCTCTCTCTCTCTCTCTTTCGTTTTAAGATGTTTCCTTGTAGTATATATTTATTCATAGAAAAAGAAAACAATTT
This sequence comes from Mandrillus leucophaeus, assembly GCF_000951045.1. Taxonomy (NCBI): domain Eukaryota; kingdom Metazoa; phylum Chordata; class Mammalia; order Primates; family Cercopithecidae; genus Mandrillus; species Mandrillus leucophaeus. The sequence continues at coordinate 1,736,951 of NW_012105043.1, forward strand.
AGTAAAATGCTATCAACATTTTATCCAAAAATATCTTCTCCCAAGTCTAAAATTTCGTTAAGGAGATGTTTTATCTTTCAAGGTACCACAGGTAACAATTTTACCAAAATTTTTGCCACTACAAAATATGAGTTGCCATTTATTCTATCCTTGCAATAATAGCTTTCTTGCCATGTGTGTTTCTTCCCCTAACAGTTTCTTTGTCCCATGCTGTCTAAACTCAAAGCAAGTCCAAAGGGTTCTAGGTTTTGTTACAATATTCACTTCTAAGTAAAATATTTCACTTCTAAGTAAAAATTTGTTTCTGTAATAGTCATTTATTGCTCCAATAGTGCTGCTCAACAAATCCTCAACAAATCACAACAAATTCAGTGGAATAAAACAATAAACTTTTATTTAGCTCACAAACTCATAGGTTAACTCTTTTAGTTGGGCTAAGCTGGGAATTCTGCTGCTCTAAAGTGAGCTGGACTTACATACATGCACACTCTTCATTTGGCTGTTGGCTAAACGCGGAGGTCCCCTGTTGGAACAACTAGTACAACTCAGCTGTAATTCACAGGTTTTTTTTTGCTCCAGCAGACAACCCTGAGCATGTCTAGCATTGGCAGAGATTCAAGAATAGCAAAACATAAGTGTCCAAGTGCTTTCTCCTACCTCTGCATGTGACAAGTATCCTTACATTGGTGGCAAGTATGATTTGCCAGAGCAAGTTATATGGCTGAGACTAGAGTTACAGATGGATAGTACTATCGTGTTACAACATAAACGACTTGGATACAGGGAGGGTAATTTGAACCGTTTTTTGCAATATATCATAGCTGCTATTCTAGAAATTACCTAAACATTTATTAATATACATTTGTAGAAACAATGATCTTTCAAAACATGAATGCAATGAAATGATAATTAGAATATGAATTATGATGTTACTGATTATCCCTATGTAGTATAAATGGAGATACAGAGACTCAAAAGCCTACAGGTGTATATTAAATGTACTAGATACAACAAAACCAATAGCTCAAGTGAGATGATTAAGTTATATCTGATCCTTGGTTTTAAGATGAAAAACAATAGGGAGTAAAGAAAATCTAAATGTCAACCAATTATGGTGGCTCAAACCTGTAATCCCAGCACTTTGGGAGGCCAAGGCAGGCAGATCACTTGAGGTCAGGAGTTCGAGACCAGGCTGATCAACATGGTGAAACCCTGTCTCTACTAAAAACATGAAAATTAGTCAGGTGTGGTGGCAGGCACCTGTAGTCCCAGCTACCATGGAGACTGAGGCAGGAGAATTGCTTGAACCCGGGAAGTGGAGGTTACAGTAAGCCGACATTGCACCAGTGCACTCTAGTCTAAGCAATGACAGAGTGAGACTTCACCAAAAATAAAAATAAAAATAAATAAATAAAAATAAATAAAAAAAGATAAATATCCAGGTTTTAATGTGAATTTTCCTGATTTTTAAAGTGTTGGAATTTAAATGAAAGTACATGGGGCACAAAAACAAAAGCACAAACACAGAGCAGGCAAATTATAACCACATTAAAATAGAATTGATCAGTAAGACTGAAATAATTCCTGAAAATTTTAATGTCTATTCTTATGCAGCTTTCTCTGTGCTGGTATTGCTGGCCTACCAACTTAAAACCACCCAGCACTCTAAATTTGTCTTAAAACAGAAGATCTGCCCTAAAACATAGCCTAGTTTGTAAAAGTTCTAACATATCACCTGTTTTTCTAGAAAAATTATCCAGGCTTCCCATATTTTTATCCACTGGCTTGGGTAATTGCCACTGGGCCTTAGGAACTACAACTACTTGTCTTCAAAAGTTTTGTGCTTTTGTTGACATACATCAGCCATTAGGTGCCTCACTGATCCTTTCTAAATGAATCTCCTACTATATTAAGCCCTAATTTGCTATGTATCTTTGGATAGTTTGTTTAAAACTCCTGGCTACCCCTCTCTGATGGCAGTTGTATGGTGATGTCATTTTTTAACAACTTTTCTTGTTCAACTAAAGCTTTTATTTTATTTTATTTTCGAGACAGAGTCTCCCTCTGTCACCCAGGCTGGAGTGTAGTGGCCAGTCTTGGCTTACTACAACTTCTGCCTCCTGAGTTCAAGCAATTCTCTTGCATCAGCTTCCTGAGTAGCTGGGATTACAGGCACATACCACCAAGCCTGGCTAATTTTCGTATTTTAATAGAGGTGGGGGTTTCACCATGTTGGTCAGGCTGGTCTTGAACTCCTGACCTCGTGATCCGTCCTCCTTGGCCTCCCAAAGTGCTAGGATTACAGGCGTGAGCCACCACGCCCGGCCCAACTAAAGCTTATTTTGGTATTTCATTGGCTTACTCAATATATGAGACCTAAATTTATTATTTACACAATTAGATAATTAAACTAAATCACATTCAAGATGCCTTCTAGCTAAGCGATTTTATAAGTATTTAAAACACTCAGTATTTAACTGTTTTTCCCATTCTGCTCTTCTAATTTACCTGATTTATTCTAATTTACCTGCTTTGTCTTTGAGTCTGTTTCATAGGTTTGTACTCAAGAATATGCTACCTCTTTCAGGAGAAGGAAGGTGGGCAAATCGCCCACATCAGAATCTTGCACCTATGAGCTGCTGCAGCTTTTGAGTAACTACATGACTGGTGGTGCTGTCAATGAGCAGGCATGAGCAAGTGAGCCCATGTTGGTAATTCGAAGTTCAAGTTTAGAAACAATGTGACCTCTTCGAAATGAGGTTGGCCTGGAGAGAAATACTTCAAAATTGTTGAAAATATATAATATTGTATTAATTAACTAATACAACATAAACAAAACCACATTTTTTCTGTGTGTTATCTTGACTGTTAGTGTAGGGCCTTCTTCTCAGAAACCCTGAAGAATGAAGCATAACACAATAATCTAACATGCACTATAAAATTTTCTAGCACAACCCAGAATATTTACATGAAAAATGCTCTAATCATGCAAAAAAAAAAACTTTCTACTTCGTACTGATAGTTCACATTCAAATCCATTTAGCAGTACATTCAAGCATACAGATAACATATGAGCAAAATGAGAAATAATACTGTGATTTCAAGCTTCACTGAACTAGGGTATAGAAATTCTGAACTCAACAATTGTTAAATGCCTGCCAGATAAATGACTGTGGATGAATTCTTTTTATTCACTGTCTCTTCTTAGAAGCAACAAATGAAAATGTACATTTCTGTGTGATGTAGTCACCATATTTAAACTCACATGATACTTACTTTAGCCACCTTACTGACTTAGAAGAAGAAGAATCAATAAATTCCTTGTCTGGATATGTTCCAACTGGATAGCAAGAGTCTTTTGAATCACCCAGCTCCTACCTAGTTCTTATGTGCGTGAGCTCAGGATGATGACACAAAAGAAAGAAGACATCTCTCACTGTTGCACGAAAGAAATCCGACAATGACCATTTCAATCACCTTTCTGTTGTTCTCAATGCTATTTTATGGCTCAAACTTCACTATGACTGAACCACTGAACACCCTCCACTTAACTTAAGGATTGGGTAAATGACACTTCAGAGTGCAAAAATACTAAATAATTCATGCCTACATGTCAACATATATAATATGCAATTTAATGATCTTTTTGATCTTATTAAGGTCATTGTGATTTTCAAACACTGTAATGGAGGTTGAATGTTGGGGTAATCATGGATAAAAGATTAAGGAATAGTTGTAATGGGAAACATTTACAATGACCTGTAGAGACAAAAACTGAAAATAACTCAATTGTGGTTTTGCTTAACCTAGAGGTTTCAGGATTATGTTGACTAAAATATGGAGGGTCTATAGTCTTTTGCTGTAGTTCTTAGCCCCCCAAAGTCCTGGCATACCATCCAGAGAAATGTATAACAATACTCAAATTTCCAGTATCTATGAAAAAAATGTTCCTTTAAATCAGAGTACAATCAATTGCATATTTCCTTCAGCATGTTGTTATCAAAGCCCATCAAAGCCCAGTCATTTTGAGGGTGGTAAGCAAGAGAGACAGAGTGGGAGAGAGAGAGAGAACAGAGAAGGTGGGGGGGCCGGGGAGGGAGAGGAGAGAAGAGAGAGAGGAGAGACAGGGAGAGAGAGAGGAGAATGAGAGGAAAGATGGGGGGAGACAGAGAGAAGGGGGGAGAGAGAGAGATTATTTCCAGAGGCATTTTAATCAATTTTAAATTAAATTGATCAATTTACCTATATAAGTCTGGTATATTTACGAGGTAAGTTGTCTTCTACTTCCTCTGTTAACCTGGTACACTGTTGCTTGCACCGATAAATTTGTCAAATGGAAGTGGCTTGATTCAAATGATGTATAAATCGATCTCTTCTTATGTATATTTTGTACTTTGTGCTGAGGCCTTTATATTTGAATTGAAAGGCACTATGTAATATATTAATAATATGTTGGGGTTTTCTTTGGGCCTTTGCAGATTGTTTTTTTTTTTCTGAGATTTATAGTCCTCATTAATCTCCTTCTTGACTTACAATAACATAACATTTTTTTTTCTAAACAATCTGTTTTTAAAATGCCGGAGTATTTGAGAGGTACTTTGGTACTTTAAATTGTGAATAATAAAAATACATTTATGTACTTTGTATATCTGAGTACCCTCCCAGAACTGTTCATTAAACTTTGTCAAGCTACTATTAAAATCCACATATTCGGTGGATAAAACTTAGAGAGCTTTTAAAACTTAAGTATTTAATGGACTTGATTTGGTCTTTCAGGCTCAGGAGGGGGTTAGCTAAGTGCCTGAGATGTTCAAAGTCACCATCATAACAGTTAAGTCCCTTTCTCCCCTCCCTAGGGAGCTGGTAGGAGCTCAATCTTTGAAAAGGGATTTTTAATCTTTTATTCATCATTCTTCACAAAGCACTTGCCTGATAACAGGGTACAACCCGACAGTAGGATGTCCTTTTTCCTAACTTCAATAATCTTTTTTTTTTTCTCTCTCTCTACCTTCTGCCTTTTTTTCATTTAATGTGACCTCTTCTTTCTCAAACCCTGCATACTTTAATTTGGTCTTTTTTTTTTTTTTTTTTTTTTTTGTCTTCTACTGTGGGGACTCAGAGTGTTCAAAACCCTATTCCTAACATCGTTGTTTTTCCATTTGTTAGAGCTAAGGTAAACTGACATTACATCTTGAGCTGACCATGTCTACAGCCTTTGCTTATAGAATCTACTGAAATAGATTAAGTTTTTTTCTGGATTGGCCAGGCTACCTAGACATGAGAAGGGCTAAGTGCTGAATGGTGTTTACTGAGTATTTGCATTGTATCATTAGCTAAATCAAAGAATCTTAGAACGGAAACACAACTTATCTGTCTTTGGTCAGTTTATATCATGATTCCTTCTCCAATAATTCTATGGAAATGTTTAAATCTTTCCTTTAAGCCTTTCTAAGATTTTAGAGCTCAGAACTATCTACTGAAGCCTTTTACATTGTTGGACAATTGTAATTTTATAAAGATCTTTCTCATATTAAGCAGAAATCTCATGAGCCACATTTTCCCATTCCCATATTCAGGCAATTCTAATAAATCTAAATGCCTTTGTAAGGCATGACTTAAAAACTGTCCTCACATAACATTTTATTAATTGATGCACTTATACAGTTTAATAGTATGAGCAATTCATAGTATGGATTAGGTATCTGTATATAGTCTCATTTTAACTCACTAGTATATTGAGTGAGAGAAACAGACATACTTTATTAGTAATACAAATATAAGAAAATCTTGAGGGGATAGGTAGCTCCTATCATGTTGTAAGTAAATCAGTGCAAACCAAAATATTAGTGTTCTGTTGTAATTTTTAAATCTAGTTCCTGGAGTTTTTATAACTTATACAAATGAGAATAAACATAAAGATTGCTACAGTCCAGAGTTTTGGTTTAATTTCATCTAAAATACGTACTGTGATGTTGAATTTTAACAGCTTGCTAAGAGTGAAGAATTCTTTTTGTTGTTATTTAATCACCCCCAAATGTTATTTATTGAGTCCCTGAAAGTATTTTCTCACAGTATCTAGATTCTCCTCAGAGATCTCATTTGTGCACAAGCCCTACTTTTCTCAGCTTATGAGAGCTGATATGATCTCATCTGAAAGTAATACTGCAGGGAGTCATTTGTTTCATAGGAATAAGCAATATCATCATAGAATACTGTGGAGCCAGGATGTGATTTTAGGGGAAAAAGCATTTTTTCTTGAGTACAAACAAAAAATGAAATACGTTATACATATAAAATATCAAATGTATTTAAAAATTTACATCTTGAAAATTAAACCAAATAAAATCTCAAAGAAGAGGGCAAATTACTAATAGATGAAATGTAGAATTTCATTTTTTTCACATTTGCTCATTTCATTTTCCACTGTTTATCTTTTATTCATTATCTTTCCATTTCTATTGCAATTTCAATTTTCATAGAAAAGCTCAGATGTGAAAAAAATGGAAACATTAGAGTATCGATATTAGAAGCTCTTGAGCTAAGCAGATCAGGGTCTAAATATCAGTAGCACCATTTTCCAACTATGCAATCTTGGCTTAGAGTCACAATTCGGTAACTCCCAATGCATGCAAGTGAAATCATTTTGACAGCTATTAGTGCTCTTTACCAAATGTTTACAATATCTGCTTTCTAGGCAGAGGGTAGGATTGCCTTGCCTTGCCACTTCATGTTTGGATAAGAGCAAATGATTAGTTCTGGTCAATTGCTTATGAACAGAAGTGACTTGTGTCAATTTCAGATCAGAACATTTAATTGTCTGCAAAGACTTCACAGAACACCCATGTTTTTCTCTCAAGATAAATGTAAATGTTAGCTTCTTTGTGGCCCTTCAGCCGGGAAGTGAAGAAGCCTGGTGCAGAGCCTCCACTTGACCTATGATAGATATGCTGCTGGAGAAGAAATCAACTTCCTGGTATGATATGCCATTTAACTTTGGGTGCTGTTTCTTAATGAAATATAATCTAGCCTACTAGTTATGAAATAGTCATTAGCATTGTGTCTAATCCATAGCAAGAGCCTAGTAAATTTAATATTGAAGCAGTGTGTCTACAAAGCATACTTTTAATGGTTGTTGTTTTTGTTTTTGTTTGAGATGGAGTCTCTCTCTGTTACCAGGCTGGAGTACAGTGGTGCAATTTCAGCTCACTGCAATCTCTGCCTCCCGGGTTCAAGCCATTCTCCATCCTCAACCTCTCAAGTAGCTGGGATTACAGGCAGGTGCCACCACATCCAGCTAATTTTTTTTGTATTTTTAGTAGATACAGGGTTTTATCATGTTGGCCAGGATGGTCTCGATCTCCTGACCTCATGATCAGCCCGCCTCAGCCTCCCAAAGTGTTGGGATTACAGGCGCGAGCCACCGCACCTGACCATGGATTATTTTTTAATACAACAAAGAGAAAAGACTTGCAGAAACCTCTCTGCCTTGGTTTAGGTTTGTTGAATACATTGAATCTTTAATATTGTCAACACCATGCAACATCAAAAAAGGTCCCGATACATTTTAATAGGTCTAACTAGAGTTGAGTGTTCATTTTTATGCAACCTCAGAAGATTTTATGGAGCTCTTCAGGAAATCTTTCTGAGTCAAATTTAGACTGACAACTAGCCTGTTTTTAAAAGTTTTGTATATATTTTTGGTTTCTCAAAAGGTGCCATTTATTCATTCACAAGTCTGTATTTCAATAACTTCCTGTCTGCCAAAGATCTAGTTTAATGCCTTAACATGATCCTACACATCACTATCCGTCTGTGTTTCCCAGAGATACCATAACAAAGCATCACAAACTGCATGGCTTAAACGGCAGAAATTTATTGTCTCCCACTCCTGGAGATTATAAATTTGAAATGAAGGTGTCAACAAGATTGGTTCCTTCTGATAGCTTTTGAGAGATGACCTGGCATGTGCCTCTCTTCTAGCTTCTGGTGGTTTGCTGGCAATCTTTGGTGCTCCTTTCTTTGTAGATGCGTCATTTCAATCTGCCTTCTCCTTCATATGATGTTCTCCCTGTGTGTCTTCACATTATCTTGCCTGTTTATCTCTAGTCCAAATTTTATCTTTTTAAGGACATCAGTTAAACTGGATTAGGGCCAATCCTGATGAGTTCGTTTTTATTGAATTACTTGTGTAAAGACTGTTTTTAAATAAGATCACATTCAGTGGTACTAGGAGTTAAAACTTCAAAGTATCTTTTGTGGTGGGACAAAAGTCAACCCATAACACCACTATATTAATTGGCAATACTAGTCGAAGTGTTTAATGAATAGCGCTGTGTGTGCATGCCAACAAGCAGTGAGTGAGTGAAACAAATGTAACTGAATTATTACTAAAGCTAACTCCGCACTGTGCACTGTGTGGATTATAACCTATGGTGCAAATCCCCTTTCTCTTCCTCATTTTACTGAATCATCTGAGAGATAAAAGCACAGAGAAAGTGAAGTAGGTGGCTGGGATTTTCATAATTCTCAATATTGAGTGTGTGTGTGTGTGTGTGTGTGTGTGTGTGGGTGTGTGCGCACACATACCCACAGGATTGCATTTCCTAGTCACCTCATGTTTACATGAAGACTTTTTTATCTTGTCTTCACATCTGAATTAGGATGAAAATAAATAATTGCATTCTTTGAGAGACTCACAGTATCAAATTATCTTTCATTTTCTTAACACAAATAGTTTTCTTTTCTTAATGTTAAAAGTTAAGGTCCATTTTCAAAATTAGTTTGCTGAGCCACAGCAATCTTTCCGTAAAAGATAACATTGACCTGCAATTTTACTATCAACCAAAAAAGTAATACCTTTTTTCACAGCTCTTCCTCAATGCCGAATAAACTGTGGGTTAAGAAAGTTTCAAGTAGGCCGGGCGAGGTGGCTCATGCCTATAATCCTAGCACTTTGGGAGGCTGAGGTGGGTGGATCATTTGAGATCAGGAGTTCAAGACCAACCTGGTCATCAAGGTGAAACTCTGTCTCTACTAAAAATACAAAAATTAGCCAGGCAGTAGTGGCATGTGCCTGTAATCCCAGTTACTCCGGAGGCTGAGGCAGGAGAATCCCTTGAGTCTGGGAAGCGGAGGTTGCCGTGAGCTGAGATCAGGCCACTGCTCTCCAGTCTGGGCAAGAGAGTGAGACCCTGTCTCAAAAAAAAAAAAAAAAAAAAAAAAAAAAAAAAAAAAATTCAAGTAGAGAAAATGTGAGAGTAATAAGAAGTATTCTGCCGGCCGGGCGCGGTGGCTCAAGCCTGTAATCCCAGCACTTTGGGAGGCCGAGACGGGCGAATCACGAGGTCAGGAGATCGAGACCATCCTGGCTAACACGGTGAAACCCC
>NW_012105043.1:1746386-1748393 GCF_000951045.1 Mandrillus leucophaeus
TCTCTACTAAAAAATACAAAAACTAGCTGGGCGAGGTGGCGGGCGCCTGTAGTCCCAGCTACTTGGGAGGCTGAGGCAGGAGAATGGCGTAAACCTGGGAGGCGGAGCTTGCAGTGAGCTGAGATCCGGCCACTGCACTCCAGCCTGGATGACAGAGCCAGACTCCATCTCAAAAAAAAAAAAAGAAGTATTCTGCCTGCTGGTACAAGTAGATGATAACAGAGAAGAGAAGGTTTACTGTGCCTGCAAGGTCAAAATGTTAGCTTTCCAGCTGGCTCCTAGACAATTCCTGATGAGGTGGCATCCGTATGCAACAATCATTTTGGCTACTTAGAGGATTTTCTTTTCTTTTTTCTTTTTCTTTTTTTTTGTTTTTGTTTGTTTGTTTTTTGAGACAAAGTCTTGCTCTGTTGCCCAGGTTGGAGTGCAGTGGTGCAATCTCAGCTCACTGCAACCTCTGCTCCGAGGTTCAAGCAATTCTGTGCCCCAGCCTGGCTGGGATTACAGTTGCCTGCCACCACGCTTGGCTTGGGGTTTCGCAATGTTGGCCAGGCTGGTCTCAAACTCCTGATCTCAAGTGATCCGCCCATCTCAGTCTCCCATAGTGCTGGGATTACAGGCATGAGCCACCACACCCAGCCTACTTAGAGGATTTTCTAAAAGGTATAATTACATGAATATGGATTGATTGTCTTCAATGAATTTTCTTTTTATTAGATTAGTCTTTTTATTTATTTATTAGTCTCCTCTCAGTATGACAAGAAGATTGAGGTTCGTTTTCTAATACAGTATACATAACACACCAATAAGAAGAGGTATATCTATGTAAGAGTAAAGAGGTGAGTTTGTGGGCCATCTTTATTCACTTTGAGACATTTCTTATGCATGTGACCTTAAGCACTATGCTGGGAAATGGGGGCTCATAGAGGAAAACAGCTTGCTAAAAATGTTTAATGACATAAAATGGTACATTTGCAAATTTAATCCTAAATAGTAACACTTGATCGATGAGGTGATTATTTACCTAGAATTGAGTACTTCTCCAGTGAACGTTTAAAATAAGACAGCATATTCAGCTTTTAAAGGAAATATTCAAGATTTTCTTGTATTTAATATTAAAAGAATGTGTTTCAGAAGTACCTGAAAATATTTTTCTGCAGAGGATTTAAAAATTTTATCCACAAAATTACCCTAAAAGAATCAGAACTGAGAAAGTATGCTAAGAACAATTCTGAACATTTTAGTCTTATAAACTGACTAATGAATAAAAAGCGTTTATTTCATCAGTGATCTGAACTCATATTTACTAAGAATATTTAATTTTATCTACAATGCTTGAGAAATACTTTTTCCTAAAGCCCATAGTCTTGTGGAGTGCTCAGCTTAAATTGTTTTGTGTAAATGAAAGCTGAACTTTCAACCCTTTCCCACTCCCTCAAGGAAACGAAGAAATTGAAATCCATTATGTGAATGCAGCCATTTAAAACGACACAGAGTTTCAAGCTAACACGGGTGATCCTAAGAATGCAGGGCTGGACCACAACTAAGAGGTCATGCAGTCCATTCCTTTTACTTTTGGAAGGAGTGTGCTTAAACCACACCAGAAAGTTAAGAAACAATTCTGAAATTTTGAAGCAATGAAGATTCCATAAGTTCTACAATGTTTCATTTCTCAAGTCTGTATGTGTGTATATATGTGTGTATATATATATGTGTATATACTTTATATATATATAAGTATATGTATATGTGTATATACTTTATAAATATATATATTTACTTTAAGTTCTGGGATACAGTGCAGAACTTGCAGGTTTGTTACATAGGTATAATGTGCCAGGGTGGTTTGCTGCACCCATCAACCCATCATCTACATTAGGATTTTCTCCTAATGCTATCCCTCTGCTTTCCTCTCACCCTCCCGACAGGCCCCAGTGTGTGATGTTCCCCAACCTGTGCCCATGTGTTCTCATTGTTCAACTCCCAATTACGAGTGAGAACATGTAG
>NW_012105043.1:1749378-1755345 GCF_000951045.1 Mandrillus leucophaeus
CCAGTTTTCCCAACACTATTTATTAAACAGGGAATTATTTCCCCATTGCTTGTTTTTGTCAGGTTTGTCAAAGATCAGATGGTTTTAGACGTGTGCTGTTATTTCTGAGGCCTCGGTTCTGTTCCAGTGGTCTAAAAATCTGTTTTCGTACCAGTACCATGCTGTTTTGGTTACTGTAGCATTGTAGTATAGTTTGAAGTCAGGTAGCATCATGCCTCCTGATGCTTAGGATTTTTTTGCTTAGGATTGTCTTGGCTATATGGACTCTTTTTTGGTTCCATATGAAATTTAAAGTAGTTTTTTTCTAATTCTGTAAAAAAGGTCAATGGTAGCTTGATGGGAATAGCATTGAATCTGTAAATTACTTTGGGCAGTATACCCATTTTCATGAATTGATTCTTCCTGTCTATGATAATGGAATGTTTTTCCATTTGTTTGTATCTTCTCCTATTTCCTTGAGCAGGGTTTTGTAGTTCCCCTTGAAGAGGTCCTTCACCTCCATTGTAAGTTGTATTCCTAGGTATTTTATTCTCTTTTTAGCAATTGTGATTGGGAGTCCACTCATGATTTGACTCTCTGTTTGTCTATTATTGGTGTATAGGAATGTTTGTGATTTTTGCACATTGATTTTGTATCCTGAGACTTTGCTTATCAGCTTAAGGAGTTTTGGGGCTGAGATGATGCAGTTATCTAGATATATTATCATGTCATCTGCAAACAGATAACTTGACTGTCTCTCTTCCAGTTTGAATATGCTTTATTTCTTTCTCTTGCCTGAATGCCCTGGCCAGAACTTCCAATAATATGTTTAATAGGAGTGGTGAGAGAGGACATACTTGTTTTGTGCCTGTTTTCAAAGGGAATAGTTCCAGCTTTTTTCCATTCAATATGATTTTGGCTATGGGTTTGTCATAAATAGCTCTTATTATTTTGAGATACATTCCAGCAATACCTAGTTTATTGAGTGTTTTTAACATGAAGGGGTGTTGAATTTTATCGAAAATGTTTTCTGCATCTATTGAGATAATTATGTGGTTTTTGTCATTGGTTCTGTTTATATGATGGATTATATTTATTGATTTGCATATGTTGAACCCACCTTGCATCCCAGGGATGAAGCCGAGTTGATCATGGTGGATAAGCTTTTTAACGTGCTGCAGGATTTGGTTTGCCAGTAATTTATTGAGGATTTTTACATCGATGTTCATCAGGGATATTGGCCTGAAATTTCCTTTTTTGTGTGTGTCTCTGCCAGGTTTTGGTATTAGGGTGATGCTGGCCTCATAAAATGAGTTAGGAAGGAATCCCTCTTTTTCTATTGTTTGTAATACTTTCAGAAGGAATAGTCTCAGCTCCAATTTGTACCTCTGGTAGAATTGAGCTGTGCCTCTGTCTGGCCCTGGACTTTTTTTATTGGTAGGCTATTAATTACTGCCTCGGTTTCAGAACTTGTTATTAGTCTATTCAGAGATTTGACTTCTTCATGGTTTAGTCTTGGGAGGGTGTATGTATCCAGGAATTTATCCACTTCTTCTAGATTTTCTCATTTATTTGCATAGAGGTGTCTATAGTATTCTCTGATGATAGTTTGTATTTCTGTGGGATCAGTGGTGACATCCCTTTTATCATTTTTATTGTGTCTATTTATTCTTCTCGTGTTTCTTCTTTATTAGTCTGGCTAGTGGTCTATCTATTTTGTTAATCTTTTCAAAAAACCATCTCCTGGATTCTTTGATTGTTTGAAGGGTTTTTTGTGTGCCTCTGTCTCTTTCAGTTCTGCTCTGATCTTAGTTATTTATTGTCTTCTTCTGGCTTTTGTGTTTGTTTGCTCTTGCTTCTCTAGTACTTTCAATTGTGATGTTAGGGTGTTGATTTTAGAGCTTTCCTGCTTTCTCCTGTGGACATTTAGTGCTATAATTTTCCCTCTTAATGCTTCTTTAACTGTGTCCCAGAGATTCTCATATGTTGTGTCTTTGTTCTTATTGGTTTCAGATAACTTATTTGTTTTTGCCTTAATTTTGTTATTTACCCAGTGGTCATTCAGGAGCAGCTTGTTCAGTTTCCATTTAGTTGTGCAGTTCTGAGTGAGTTTCTTAATCCTGAGTTCTAATTTGATTGCACTATGGTCTGAGGGTCTGTTTGTTATGATTTCCATTCTTTTGCATTTGTTGAGGAGTATTCTTCTTCCAATTATGTGGTTGATTTTAGAAGAAGTGCTATATGGTGCCATCATCACTATGAAGAAACTGCATCAACTAATGGACCAAATAACCAGCTAGCATCATAATAACAGGATCAAATTCACACATAACAGTATTAACCTTAAATGTAAATAGGCTAAATGCCTCAATTAAAAGACACAGACTGGCAAATTTGATAAAGGGTCAAGACCCAGCTGCATTCAGGAGACCCAGCTCATATGCAAAGACACACATAGGCTCAAAATAAAGGGATGGAGGAAGATCTACCAAGCAAATGGAAAACACACACAAAAAAGCAGGGGTTGCAATCCTAGTCTCTGATAAAACAGACTTTAAACCAACAAAGATCAAAAGAGACAAAGAAGGGCATTACGTAATGGTGAAGGGATCAGTGCAACAAGAAGAGCTAACTATCCTAAGCATATATGAACCCAATACAGGAGCACCCGGATTCATAAAGCAAGTTCTTAGAGACCTACAAAGAGAGTTAGACTCCCATACAATAATAGTGGGAAACTTTAACACCCCACTGTCAATATTAGGCAGATCAACAACAGAAAATTAACAAGGATATTCAAGACTTGAACTCAGCTCTGGACCAAGCAGAGCTAATAGACATCTATAGAACTCTCCACCCCAAATGAACAGAATATATCTTCTTCTCAATTCTTTATACAAATATGAAAAGACAATTTATTTCTCAGCAGGTTAACTCTAATTTTTTTTTTTTTTTTATGCAGAGTCTCAGTCTGTTGCCCAGGCTGGAGAGCAGTGGCATAATCTTGGCTTACTGCAACTTCTTCCTACCAGTTTCAAGCAATTCTCATGCCTCAGCCTCCCAAGTAGCTTGGATTACAGGCTCCTGCGACCACGCCTGGCTAATTTGTATATTTTTAGTAGAGATAGGGTTTTGCCATGGTGGCCAGGCTGATCTTGAACTGCTGACCTCAGGTGATCTGCACATCTTGGGCCTCTCAAAGTGCTGAGATTACAGGCATGAGCCACCATGCCTGGTCAAATGCAATTTTTATATCACATCTTTTAGTATAAGGCTTCTCAAATTTTAAAATTTCATAAAAATTACCTGGATGTCTTGTTAAAAAGCAATTTCTGATTCAGGTGGTCTATGTTGGCAGGTTTTCAGGTTTTTCATTTCTAACAAGTTCCCAGTGATGATGCTGCCACCTGGTCCAGGGACCACATCTGGAGTAGCAATACTCTAGAAATGGGAAATGTACATCTAGAAGTACTCTAAGATGACACTTAGCCTGACACATTTGTTTTATTAAAGGATTTCAGCCACTTTGATTTTTCAGGTTTCTTTTTCTGTTTCATGTATTCATTTAAAAAATTGTAAACTATTCAATGGCAAACAGAATTCTAGTATTTTGTATTTTTGTATGTAGCACAGAGGCTATACAACCACCAGAAAAAAATGTTATAGAGCAGTGTAAGGATTTGGCCAGCAATTTATATGAAAATGTCATATTGAATAATATTAGGCAAAACATACAGATTTGAATTAGCCAATAGTCATATCATTTGTTATTTTATTACACACAGCCATTATACATATTTATATGTTGCTGTCACTTGTTAACTATTGAGATACTGGATTTCAAATCCCTGTTGATGACTGGACATTAAGTTGGTAGTTGGCAAGATAAGTTTAGATTCCTTTTTCAACTTTAACATTCTATCATGTGGCATGGCAGTATTAAAGAACTTGCTCACATTCACGTAACTGTCTTGCCTCAAAGATGGGAACATAGCAGCTTTCCGTTTAAGTTAAGTGCATTATGCAGCCTCCAAACTTTCAGTGATTCAAATGGTCCTTTCCTTACCAAGAAACAAAAACATATAAATCAAAACTGGATCTTACATTTGATTTTCGAAAACAGCTTTTTAAATTTTCTTAGTTTGTGTCAAGTGGACCAAACACTTTGATAAATAATTAACATTTCACTTTGTGAATGTGTCATCATCTAGGCAGAACTATTAAAAATGCATTTTATCTAGGCAGGTTTTGGATAGTCACATTGTGGAAAATGTCCCTTAATACATGAGAATTTTTAAAGAAAAATGTGCTTTGTTGGTGTAAATCCCTTATCTGGTAGCATGTTCTTATATTTCCAGTTGGATTTTTCTTAATGCTCATTTTCTCTATAGTATGAGACTTCTTACCACTATTTGATACAAATAATATTATACATGCATGCTATTACAATCCCCACTTTTCAAACAGTTATTGTTTTCATTGGGGGAAACTGGGTTTATATTCTGCTGAATTTTTAAAATTACTTGAGTATGTCTTCAAGAAGTGGGGCATAGAATGTGGATATGTTCTAAGACTGCCTGCTACCTAATCCTTCCATTCATCTTACATTTTGGTATGTCCAGGAAATATGGATGCCATTTCCAGATCAAGGAACAAAATGATTTAAATTAAATGTCCATTTTTTTCAAACAGATGTCACTACTGATACTCATCTATATTTTGTTCTATTAAATATTGTCTATTCTCTTCTTTTACATCTTATAGATTAAATATACATAATAATAAAATCTGATTAACAAAAAGGTACTTGATGATACTAAAATAGCTGGAGGCTTTAAAAATCTATCATTTTTGATATGCATTGATTTTCTATTTAAAAGCACCAAGCTAATTATGTTACAGTGAATCTATTCATCTGAAAGTGTACAGTCAATGGAAATTGAATGTAAGAGAATATCAAATATATATCATAAGATTGAAAGGTTACATATTCAGTAATTGATATGGTTTAGCCATGTCCTCACCCAAATCTCATCTTGAATTCCCATGTGTTGTGGGAGAGACCTGGTGAGGTTATTGAATCATGGGAGCAGGTCATTCCTCTGCTGTTCTTGTGACAGTGAATAAGTTTCGTGAGATCTGATGGTTTTAAAAATGGGAGTTTCCCTGCACAAGCTCTCTCTTTGCCTGCTGCCATCTATGTAAGATATGGCTTGCTCCTCCTTGCCTTCTGCCATGGTTATGAGGCCTCCCCAGCCATGTGGAACAGTAAGTCCATTAAACCTCTCTTCCTTCTGTATATTGCCCAGTCTTGGGTATGTATTAATCAGCAGTGTGAAAGTGGACTAATATAGTAAATTGGTACCAGTAGAGTGGATTGTTGCTGAAAAGATACCCAAAAATGTGAAAGTGACTTTGGAACTGGGTAAAGGCAGAGGTTGGAAGAGTTTGGAGGGCTCAGAAGTAGACAGGAAAATGTGCAAAAGTTTGGAGCTCCCTAGAGGCTTGTTGAATGGCTTTGACCAAAATGCTGATAATGGTACAGACAATGAAATCCAGACTGAGGTGGTATCAGACAGAAATGAGGAACTTGTTGGGAACTGGAATAAAGGTGACTGTTGTTATGTTTTAGCAAAGAGACTGGTAGCATTTTGCCCCTGCCTTAGAGATTTGTGGAACTTTGAAACTGAGAGAGATGATTTAGGGTATCTCACAGAAGAAATTTCTAAGCAGCAAAGCATTCAAGAGGTGACTTGTTTGCTGTTAGAAGCATTCAGTTTTATAAAGGAAGGAGAGCATAAGAGTTTGGAAAATTTGCAGCCTGACAATGTGATAGAAAAGAAAATTCCATTTTCTGAGGAGAAATTCAAGCTGGCTGCAGAAATTTGTGTAAGTAATGACAAGCCAAAAGTAAATCTCCAAAACAAGGGAGAAAATGTCTCTAGGGCATGTCGGAGGTCTTCACAGCAGCCCCTCCCATCACAGGCC
>NW_012105043.1:1756725-1761053 GCF_000951045.1 Mandrillus leucophaeus
ATCAAAACTGGATCTTACATTTGATTTTCGAAAACAGCTTTTTAAATTTTCTTAGTTTGTGTCAAGTGGACCAAACACTTTGATAAATAATTAACATTTCACTTTGTGAATGTGTCATCATCTAGGCAGAACTATTAAAAATGCATTTTATCTAGGCAGGTTTTGGATAGTCACATTGTGGAAAATGTCCCTTAATACATGAGAATTTTTAAAGAAAAATGTGCTTTGTTGGTGTAAATCCCTTATCTGGTAGCATGTTCTTATATTTCCAGTTGGATTTTTCTTAATGCTCATTTTCTCTATAGTATGAGACTTCTTACCACTATTTGATACAAATAATATTATACATGCATGCTATTACAATCCCCACTTTTCAAACAGTTATTGTTTTCATTGGGGGAAACTGGGTTTATATTCTGCTGAATTTTTAAAATTACTTGAGTATGTCTTCAAGAAGTGGGGCATAGAATGTGGATATGTTCTAAGACTGCCTGCTACCTAATCCTTCCATTCATCTTACATTTTGGTATGTCCAGGAAATATGGATGCCATTTCCAGATCAAGGAACAAAATGATTTAAATTAAATGTCCATTTTTTTCAAACAGATGTCACTACTGATACTCATCTATATTTTGTTCTATTAAATATTGTCTATTCTCTTCTTTTACATCTTATAGATTAAATATACATAATAATAAAATCTGATTAACAAAAAGGTACTTGATGATACTAAAATAGCTGGAGGCTTTAAAAATCTATCATTTTTGATATGCATTGATTTTCTATTTAAAAGCACCAAGCTAATTATGTTACAGTGAATCTATTCATCTGAAAGTGTACAGTCAATGGAAATTGAATGTAAGAGAATATCAAATATATATCATAAGATTGAAAGGTTACATATTCAGTAATTGATATGGTTTAGCCATGTCCTCACCCAAATCTCATCTTGAATTCCCATGTGTTGTGGGAGAGACCTGGTGAGGTTATTGAATCATGGGAGCAGGTCATTCCTCTGCTGTTCTTGTGACAGTGAATAAGTTTCGTGAGATCTGATGGTTTTAAAAATGGGAGTTTCCCTGCACAAGCTCTCTCTTTGCCTGCTGCCATCTATGTAAGATATGGCTTGCTCCTCCTTGCCTTCTGCCATGGTTATGAGGCCTCCCCAGCCATGTGGAACAGTAAGTCCATTAAACCTCTCTTCCTTCTGTATATTGCCCAGTCTTGGGTATGTATTAATCAGCAGTGTGAAAGTGGACTAATATAGTAAATTGGTACCAGTAGAGTGGATTGTTGCTGAAAAGATACCCAAAAATGTGAAAGTGACTTTGGAACTGGGTAAAGGCAGAGGTTGGAAGAGTTTGGAGGGCTCAGAAGTAGACAGGAAAATGTGCAAAAGTTTGGAGCTCCCTAGAGGCTTGTTGAATGGCTTTGACCAAAATGCTGATAATGGTACAGACAATGAAATCCAGACTGAGGTGGTATCAGACAGAAATGAGGAACTTGTTGGGAACTGGAATAAAGGTGACTGTTGTTATGTTTTAGCAAAGAGACTGGTAGCATTTTGCCCCTGCCTTAGAGATTTGTGGAACTTTGAAACTGAGAGAGATGATTTAGGGTATCTCACAGAAGAAATTTCTAAGCAGCAAAGCATTCAAGAGGTGACTTGTTTGCTGTTAGAAGCATTCAGTTTTATAAAGGAAGGAGAGCATAAGAGTTTGGAAAATTTGTAGCCTGACAATGTGATAGAAAAGAAAATTCCATTTTCTGAGGAGAAATTCAAGCTGGCTGCAGAAATTTGTGTAAGTAATGACAAGCCAAAAGTAAATCTCCAAAACAAGGGAGAAAATGTCTCTAGGGCATGTCGGAGGTCTTCACAGCAGCCCCTCCCATCACAGGCCTGGAGGCCTAGAAGGAAAAAAATGGTTTTGTGGGCCAGATCCAGGGTCCCCATGCTGTGTGTAGCCTAAGGATTCCGTGCCCTGCATCCCAGCAACTCCAGCTATGGCTGAAACTGGCCAAGGTACAGCTCGGGCCATGGCTTCAGAAGGTGCAAGCCCCAAACCTTGGCAGCTCCCATGTGCGTTTAGCCTGCGAGTATGCAGAAGTCAAGAATTGAGGTTTGGCAACCTCCAACTAGATTTCACAGGATGTATGGAAATGCCTGGATGCCCAGGCAAAGTGTGCTGCAGGGGCGGGTCCCTCATGAAAAATCTCTGCTAAGGCCGTGTGAAAGAAAAATGTGGGGTTGGAGACCCCACACAAAGTCCGTACTGGGGCACCACCGAGTGGAGTTGTGAGAAGAGCGACACCATCCTCTAGACCCCAGAGGGTAGATCCACTGACAGATTGCACTGTGTGTCTGGAAAAACAGCAGATGCTCAACATCAGCCCGAAATGCAGCCAGGAGGGAGGCTGTACCCAGGACAGGCACAGGGCCAGAGCTGCCCGAGACCATGGGAAGCTACCTCTTGCATGAACGTGACCTGGATGTGAGACCTGGAGTCAAAGGATATCATTTTGGAGCTTTAAGATTTGACAGCCCCACTGAATTTCATACCTGCATGGAGACTGTAGCCCCTTTGTTTTGGCCATTTTCCCCAGTTTAGAATGGCTGTATTTATCCAATGCCTGTACCCCCTTTGTATCTAGGAAGTAACTAACTTGCTTTTGATTTTACAGGCTCATAGGCAGAAGGGACTTGCCTTGTCTCGGATGAGACTTTGGACTGTGGACTTTTGAATTAATACTGTAATGAGTTAAGACTTTGGGGGACTGTTGGGAAGGCATGATTGGTTTTAAAATGTGTGGGCATGAGATTTGGGAGGGGCCAGGAGCAGAATAATACGGAAGAGGCAAGGAACAGATTTTCCTCCTGAGTCTCTGTAGGGAGTATGGCCCTGCTGACACCTTGATTTTGGCTGGCCTCCAGAAGTGTAAGAGGATAAGTTTCTGTTACTTTAAGCTACAAGGTTTGTGGTTCTTTGTTACGGGAGCCCTAGGAAACTAATACAAATGGTATTCAAAGCAGTAAAGAAGTGCTTATGAACATTAATAATAAGCAGAAAGTGTCTAGGAAAGAGGGTGGGCAGAGAGTGGAGGGAACAGCATTGCCAAGCCCTGGAAGTGGGAAGGGATAATGGCATGTTTAAGGTAGAGCAGTGAGAGAAGTTCGGTACAGCAGATCCCGACAGTTCTGAACTGATTCTTTTTTCCTTCCTGGCCAGTGTTCCAGAAATTATACTTTACTCTTTACATAATAAACAATATCAACAAACTATGCAACAGAAACTTCACAGCCATTTTGCTACACCAATGAGAAGTATAACAATTCACTGCTTTTTTGACTGTTTTAGAGCTCAGTTTCCAGCTCTTTCAGAAAAGAACAACGTAGGACGTGACAGTGAAATCAGTAAGTATTGTGTTTTCTCTGAAATTGAGCAAATTGAAAGCAAACTCAACCGAGTTCCTAGATCATAACTCCCAGAAAATAATTGACTGGGTAACTGGAGCTCAGTCGAGGGGCCCTTCTCAGCCAGTCAAAGGTGAGAGCTTCAGGGAGACTTACGACAGCCTCCAAATCCAGGTGGAACACAAAAACCCCTGCAACTTACTCTTAGAAAACAAACCCAGAAATTCCAATCTTTGCTTTGGGAGCAGAATATCCTCAGAAGCAAGGGATGCACACCCACAGCACTTATGGCTGAAAGACTACATTTTATTTTCACTTGAGGGCTTTCCTGGTTGGAACACTGCTGCCATGTTATACCTCCCCCTTATGGATACCACTGTGCTTATAATACTCTTTACTAACGAAAAAAATACTTGTTCATTTGGCATATTAAAGAGAGGGAGGGCATAAATATAAACGCTTTGCAAAATATTAAGAAGGAAGTGAAGTGAATTTAAGAAGTTAATAACAATCTTGCTGATAAGGTACAACAAATGGGTTATAACTAGGGTTTGCAAGCCTATTAATATTCTATGGATGTTCAGGAAAGGGAGATAGCTGCAATGGGCTAGATATATTTCTCAAGCATCTCACAGCAATTCCTTCTTTTTTAATATCTGGGCTGCAAACCCACATGTACTGTACAAGACTTCATTTCTTGATCAAAAGTAAGGTTGATTTCTGTTCCAAGATTATATTTGCTTACTGAATGATTGCTAGGGCTTTATTGATGATCTTTTAGAGACACTCATTCCACTCATTCTCTCTGTCCAGAATGTGGTTTATTTAATTTCTTAATAATATAGCAATAGCTGAACCATGCCAATTCCTATAACAATCACAAAACACACACACACACACACACACACACACACA
>NW_012105043.1:1761103-1762950 GCF_000951045.1 Mandrillus leucophaeus
CCCCTGCAACTTACTCTTAGAAAACAAACCCAGAAATTCCAATCTTTGCTTTGGGAGCAGAATATCCTCAGAAGCAAGGGATGCACACCCACAGCACTTATGGCTGAAAGACTACATTTTATTTTCACTTGAGGGCTTTCCTGGTTGGAACACTGCTGCCATGTTATACCTCCCCCTTATGGATACCACTGTGCTTATAATACTCTTTACTAACGAAAAAAATACTTGTTCATTTGGCATATTAAAGAGAGGGAGGGCATAAATATAAACGCTTTGCAAAATATTAAGAAGGAAGTGAAGTGAATTTAAGAAGTTAATAACAATCTTGCTGATAAGGTACAACAAATGGGTTATAACTAGGGTTTGCAAGCCTATTAATATTCTATGGATGTCCAGGAAAGGGAGATAGCTGCAATGGGCTAGATATATTTCTCAAGCATCTCACAGCAATTCCTTCTTTTTTAATATCTGGGCTGCAAACCCACATGTACTGTACAAGACTTCATTTCTTGATCAAAAGTAAGGTTGATTTCTGTTCCAAGATTATATTTGCTTACTGAATGATTGCTAGGGCTTTATTGATGATCTTTTAGAGACACTCATTCCACTCATTCTCTCTGTCCAGAATGTGGTTTATTTAATTTCTTAATAATATAGCAATAGCTGAACCATGCCAATTCCTATAACAATCACAAAACACACACACACACACACACACACACACACAGAGTATCCAATTACCAATTTTAAAACAAAAACTGTCCTCCCCATAATATCTTCACTATCTTCTTTCTCTTGTATTTTCAATTCCTAGCAGTAGATGTACTCTTAAAGGAATCACTGAGAATGGAGTTTTAAAATGCATTAAATGTTTTTCGAATCCTGAAATTTAGTTCTTTTCTAATTGTCACACATTGTGAAATGAGAGAAAGAAGCTTTGAGCAAATGAAATAAGGGAAGGGCTAATTTTGATTAAGGAAAATTATATGATTCCTTAAGTCTGTAATATGAGGCCTCTAGGGGATGTCACCTGGTAGAATTTTATAGCAAGCACTGGGTAATTTTATGGCTACCTGAACATACTGAAAGCTGCAAATGATGTTGAGTTGTCACTAGGGTGCTGAAAAGATGAATAAGAAGCAAAAAATTAAATTAAACTTACATAATTTACTAGGATGACATAGTTTCCATATACATCCAGTGGATTAGATTTTTTTTTTTTTACAAAGGTTTATCTACTTTGTGTTTGGAAAATCATGGGAAGAACCTTTTCAGTTTCTGGCTGAAAATCATGACTGAGTCTCTAAAAATATCACAGCT
The DNA here is from genome assembly GCF_000951045.1 of Mandrillus leucophaeus. Taxonomy (NCBI): domain Eukaryota; kingdom Metazoa; phylum Chordata; class Mammalia; order Primates; family Cercopithecidae; genus Mandrillus; species Mandrillus leucophaeus. Next base: position 1,762,424 of record NW_012105043.1, read on the forward strand.
ATATTAAGAAACCACAATAAGAGAGGGAATTTATAGGCTAGTGTGTAGAATACATTAAATGTAATTCTACTATAGAATTCTTATTTTTACCAAAAATCATAAGTGAATATATTCTAAGTTCATGTAGTATCACAAATAACCTTAAGTTGCCATCATTTAACTCAATGTCTGACATTTGTATTAGAGGCACCAACATGAACATTATCCTCTCTTTCTATATCATTAGTTCTAATTTGTCAAATTTCCCTTTGCGCTTTGATTTCTTGGTGGAGGAAAAAATATGGCAAGATACTATTCTGTCCACTGTATAAAAACCTCCTGACTAAAGGCTCAAAATAAGAAATGGAGAGAAAACTGGTTGAGGGAGGCATACAAAGATCCATACGTTTTCTATATAGTTAGCATACCATCTACTTTGTTTGTGAGATTTGGTTTGTTGGTTTAAAATCACAGTGTCAGAAGCTCTTTAGTTTAATTAGATCCCATTTGTCAATTTTGGCTTTTGTTGCCATTGCTTTTGGTGTTTT
>NW_012105043.1:1763000-1763302 GCF_000951045.1 Mandrillus leucophaeus
TGTGCTTTGATTTCTTGGTGGAGGAAAAAATATGGCAAGATACTATTCTGTCCACTGTATAAAAACCTCCTGACTAAAGGCTCAAAATAAGAAATTGAGAGAAAACTGGTTGAGGGAGGCATACAAAGACCCATACGTTTTCTATATAGTTAGCATACCATCTACTTTGTTTGTGGGATTTGGTTTGTTGGTTTAAAATCACAGTGTCAGAAACTCTTTAGTTTAATTAGATCCCATTTGTCAATTTTGGCTTTTGTTGCCGTTGCTTTTGGTGTTTTAGACATGAAGTCCTTGCCCATGCC
>NW_012105043.1:1764341-1765866 GCF_000951045.1 Mandrillus leucophaeus
AGGATTACAATTGTTTAGAAATTAGGTTAAAATCGTCAAGAAAAAGAAACATCTGAATAAAAGTCAGATGCATGGGCTCACACCTATAATCCAAGCAATTTGGGAGGCCGAGGCAGGAGGATCTCTTGAACCCAGGGATTCAAGACAAGCCCGGGCAATATGGCACGACCCCATCTCTACAACAATATATAAAAATCAGCCAGGCATGTTAGTGCATGCCTGTAGTATCAACGACTGGGGAGGCTAAAATAAGAGAATTGATTGAACTTGGGCTGCAGTGAGTGCTGAGGCACTGTACTCCAGCCTGGATGACACAGTGAGACACTGTCTTGAAAAGAAAGAAAGAAAGAGGGAGAGAGAGAGAGAGACAGAGAAAGAAGAGGAGAAAGAAAGAAATTAATTGAGCAATAAAAAATGATCTGTGTGATCATTAAAAAAGTATTTTAGTTAAAATATGCATAACACATTAGAGTTATAAATAAATTATGTATATACATATGTTACACACACACATAAATTTACTTATTTCCATAAGAAAGAAGTATGCCAGTTAGGTAACTTTACCTTTTTTCCCCATCCCCCATTTTCCTAAATCATTTTTGTACAGATTCTTGGCTAATCAGTGTCCCCAAATCATTCTTACAGAATCTAAGTGGAATTATAACTATGTAATTCCATGTAGCTTCACCTGTTTCAACCCTAGTCCATATTGCTGCACTGAGAGAACCAAGTCTGGCAAAAATCGGGGCTCACACTCTGGCTGCCATTTAAGAAGGCTCCGGATTGCAGACATCTAGGATGCTGCTATTTAAAATGCTCACTTTGGTATATTCAGGGCTTTGGAGGACTGTGCATGTCCAACCTTCAGAGAAAAAAATAGACTTAATCGCGGTCTAAGAGAGAAGCAACAGACCTGCCTTATTCCAAAGCTCTCAAACACAGATGCTCAATTTTACACATTCCTGTGAAACCCTGGAACCCCACTCTCTTTGCTTCTCTTTCGATTGTCCAGGTTCCCACCCATATCTTGCTCTGGTTGGTTACAACCAGAATCTTCGCAACCACAATCAGAATCTTCCCAAGGCTCTACCTACATCTCCTGCTTGTCTCTGCCATTACAATATAAGGTATGGTTTGATTCTCTTATATTCTGTGTTTGGTGCCCATGCAATCCCTCATGAGGACAAGCTGATTTTCTTCCATGTGTGTATAAACAATATCATGTTCCTTTAATTCAAATAATAAAAAGATATATAATCTGCACTGTATCTTTCAGTCACAAGGTTTCAAATTGACTTATCTGAATTATTACACATCCTTGTGACTTGGGGGGGGGGACTTGTTTATTACTTTTTCTTTTATAGCTTGAAAATATTTTTTCCAAGTGTTCATTTTGTCCTGTGCAGCAATCTCTAATTCACTCCATACCCAAAGTTGATGAGAATACTTTAATCTATCATGATTAATATCATGGATTCTATAATTAAACCACCTCATTTTGGTTTCCCCACTTCCTATCTGTGAC
>NW_012105043.1:1765916-1767768 GCF_000951045.1 Mandrillus leucophaeus
AAAAAAAAAAAATCACAGTGTCAAAGCATGCACAGCTGTTCTGTTTTGTTTTTCAGAAACCTGGGGGTCTCTTTTATGTTTTCTTCTCTTATGACCTATGTTAAGTAAATATTTCAGTTATCAAAAAGGTTGTCTAAAATGTAACTGGTCTCACCAGCATGGTGTCTCACGTGTGTAATGGCAGCACTTGGGAGACTGATGTGGGAGGATCAGGAGGTCAGGAGTTCAAGACCAGCCTGGCCAAAAAGGTGAAACCCCGTCTCTACTAAAAATACAAAAATTAGCTAAGTACGATGGTGTGCACCTGTAATTCCAGCTACTCAGGAGGCTGAGGCAGGAGAATTGCTTGAACCCAGGAGGTAGTGGTTGCAGTGAGCCAAGATTGTACCACTGCACTCTGGTCTGGGTGACGGAGCAATACCCTCCATCTCGGGGGAAAAAAATAAAGAAAAAGAAAACATACGTATATACATATATAGTGGTCTCTACACATCCATGTCACCAACTTTCTACATAGAGATAGTGATCTTTTGAAAGTTAAGCTTCACATTGCAGATGTCCTGTGTGTGATCCTTCAACGTGTGTTCTCCAGCTCTTAGGGTCAAGTCCAAAAATCCTCACATAATTTATAAGCCCAAAAGAATATCAGCCCCAAATTCAACTTTATGTACTCCTTGCACTGCTCACAGTGATACCTGGATAAAGTGTTGTGGTCATTGATTAAGAGATGGAACTATTACCAGAAGAATATTGGATGTGGAATTAGGTCTGCTGGAACAAAAAGAGCATGAATGGTTACACAGCACAGGTGGCAGTTATAGGTCACATCAGTTTACATATATATTTTTTACTGACATGAACCCAGTTCTTATAACTTTGCCTGGCAAAAGGAGTTGGAAAGAAGGAAGCTTCTACAAAAAGAATTGAAAGTGCTTCCCTGAATTTTAAGGTAACAAATGGAAATGAAGCATGACTCAATACAACGTGTGGTTGGTAGTTCTTATTCTGGCAAGTTTTTGGTAATAGAGATTGGTTCTGTGCTCTGCCCCTCTCTGTGCGTTCCCTTGGGTAGTCATTCCAGATCAACTTGCTCATTTATAATGCTGTGGATAATAATGCTTGCTTTCACCAAGCCATTGTAGAAGACGAATATGTACTGTGTGTTTAAGAATAGAAGGTAAAAGGTGGTGTGCAATCAGAAATGGTGTGTTGAAAGGTTACTAACGATGCTCAAAGCTAAGAGGAGAGAGACAGGCCATTCTCATTAGGGCTCAATAGCATTTAATGCCAGGCAGGAACACACTTATTTTTAGATATACATTTCCCTGTTCATTGAAGACAGGATTCATAAGGAAAAACAATATTTTGGCATGTAATAGGATTACAATTGTTTAGAAATTAGGTTAAAATCGTCAAGAAAAAGAAACATCTGAATAAAAGTCAGATGCATGGGCTCACACCTATAATCCAAGCAATTTGGGAGGCCGAGGCAGGAGGATCTCTTGAACCCAGGGATTCAAGACAAGCCCGGGCAATATGGCACAACCCCATCTCTACAACAATATATAAAAATCAGCCAGGCATGTTAGTGCATGCCTGTAGTATCAACGACTGGGGAGGCTGAAATAAGAGAATTGATTGAACTTGGGCTGCAGTGAGCGCTGAGGCACTGTACTCCAGCCTGGATGACACAGTGAGACTCTGTCTTGAAAAGAAAGAAAGAAAGAGAGAGAGAGAGAGAGAGACAGACAGAGACAGAGAAAGAAGAGGAGAAAGAAAGAAATTAATTGAGCAATAAAAAATGATCTGTGTGATCATTAAAAAAGTATTTTAGTTAAAATATGCATAACAC
>NW_012105043.1:1768698-1804643 GCF_000951045.1 Mandrillus leucophaeus
GACTTGGGAGGGGGATTTGTTTATTACTTTTTCTTTTATAGCTTGAAAATATTCTTTCCAAGTGTTCATTTTGTCCTGTGCAGCAATCTCTAATTCACTCCATACCCAAAGTTGATGAGAATACTTTAATCTATCATGATTAATATCATGGATTCTATAATTAAACCACCTCATTTTGGTTTCCCCACTTCCTATCTGTGACGTTGGGCAAGTTATTTAACCTCTCTAAGCTTATCTGAGCCTATTTTATCGCATGCACCAAAAAGCTATTATATTATGGTTGTTGTTACTACTCCAGCTCAGCATAGCTCTGAAGACTGTTAAACATTTCACTTTTTATAATACTGTTTCTTAGACTTTATTTGAATAAAAATAGTTTATACCTTCATTAGAAACATTGTTAGATCAGTTTATCAATCTGCTTGGGCCGCCAGTATAAAAGTACCATAGACTAAGTGGATTAAACAACAGAACTTCATTTCCTTACAGTTCTGGAGGCTGGAAGTTCAAGATTAGGATGTCAGTAGGATTGATTTCTTCTGATGCCTCCCTCCTTAGCGTGTAAAGACTGCCGTTTTGTGGTGTCTTCATGTGGTCTTTCCTGTGTGTGTCTGTGCCTTAATCTGCTCTTGTTATATGAAGACCAGTCATATTGCAATAAGGCCGGTCCTAAGTACCACATTTAAACGTAATTACCTCTTTTAGGGCCCGGTCTCCAAATACAGTCACATTCTGAGGTATTGGGGGTTAGGACTTCAACATATGAATTTTAGGGGAACAAAATTCAGCCCAAAACAATCAGTATCTCTGAAATGCCTAAATTCAGGAATTTAAGATTTTTTTTCATTGAACAGAAAAAAATAAAACTAACCATCTATAACAAAGAGAGGCAGAGAGAATAACTACTAATGTAAATGTAATTTTTTTTCTGCATTGGCTTCCCTTGTCTACTCTTTTCAGTGAAGTCAATGAGGCCGTTGCCCTACATTTACTTTTATTTCACCACAGAAAACCTTCCCTTTGAAGCCCAGAGCTTATATCAAGGCTGGTTTAACTTGAATATTACTAATTTACCATGTCTCTTAACAGTAGCTTTTAAAATCTGGCACCTGACCCAGAACCTATTTCTGGAAGATTTTAACCTATGTGTAAACAGCATGTAACAGAGGCTTTCTCTAAGGCATATGAAGGAATATATAAATTGTTCCATATTAATAATGATAATAATAGCAAATCCTTCTACAGTGCTTTCTACATGCCAGTCACTATTCTAAGCACTTAACAGGTATTTGCTCTTTATTCCTTTTGTGGGCTTTAAAGTTCCTATTCTGGAGAAATGCAACATTAATTTTTGTACTGTCAAGAAATTCCAGGAAGAGAAATTTTAAAATGCTGTGACTTTTGTTGAATGTATGACCAACCTCCTATCAACTTAAGAATACCTTGAGGAAAAATGTGAGGTTTTATAATTCATTCATGAGTTTTTAGTCATTTTAAATTAGAGACAATGAAGTAGTTATACCAAATGAAAGGCCTACAAATTAAATTTATGTTTTTCTAGACATTATACTAATATATACTTATCAAGTGCTGAACTTTTTATATAGTCTACAGTAAAATGCTTAGAGAGAGGAGGGTGATAGCACTAAAACTGGTTGAAAAACTGACATATCTTAGACATTGAGGTAATAGACTTGTCCAAGGTCACAGAACTAAAACATGCTCCCTGATTCCATGTTACAATTTTAAGCTATCCATAATATCCTGCAATAGCTAAAATCCAAAATAAAATGGATTTTATTACATATAAATCCAAACAGACACATTAGAGAAATTGATTAAAAGACAAATGGTTGAGCTTAATCAAACAGTACTGTTGAAAGACTGTTTTATTTTATTTGCAGAACATTTTATGTTAGGCACTATCCTGTCATAAGGACTTGTTCATTGTGAGTATGCTGCACTATAGTAACTGGTTATAAAGAAGAACATAGAACAGCAGGTGTACAATAGAAATTGCTCTTTGCAGTTTAAATAAACTTCTAAGAGCTACCGTATATTTAATTCTTATTCTGTGATACATACAATGATAGAACTTTACTTACTTACATTTCTTAAATCTCATGCAAATAAGTACTTTTAAAACCAATTTTCAGGCTGGACGCAGTGGCTCATGCCTGTAATTCCAGAACTTTGGGAGACCGAAGTGGGAGGATCACCTGAGGTCAGGTGTTCAAGACCAGCCTGGCCAACACGGTGAAACCTTATCTCTTCTAAAAATATAAAACTTAGCTGGGTGTGTTGGTACACATCTGTAATCCCAGCTACTCGGGAGACTGAGGCAGAAGAATCACTTGAACCTGGGAGGTGGAGGTTGCAGCGAGCCAAGATTGTGCCACTACACTCCAGCCTGGGCAACTGAGTGAGACTCTGTCTCAAATTCAGAAACAAAAAACAAAAAACAAAACCAAAAAACAAAAAAAGCAATTTTCTATGTCTATGTTGGATAAATTTAAATTTATTTACTTTCATATCAAAACAAACACCTTAATTCTGGATTAGTGTAATAGTTTGTAATTGGTTTTAATCTCCTCTGAAAGATACTATAAGAATAACTCATATATTAATCATCTTAAAATATAAATTGTGGTGTCACTTTCCAGTTAAGATTTCATAGTCCTAGGAATTCAAGTCCAGGCAGCACTGAGTGCCTCTTAACCTTAGTCCACTTATCTTTCATGGCCTTGGGGCCCACTGTTTCACTTGGTTTCAAAAAAATAACCTGGCTCAGAGCATGTTACTGTAGATTCCTTAGAGATATCTATCTGCTCTTTCCTCTCTTTTTTCTCACATGATTGTCTTGCCTCACAGACCCTTCCATCATCTTCCAAGTGAGGAAACCTATTGAGGTATCAAGGGCTAACTTCAATGAAAACTTCCCTGACTTCCTCTGAATGGATTTGAGCTCCTCTTCTAAATTCCTCTAGCTCTTAGTTGTTACATGCTAATAATACTGATCACATACTAAAGCGTCTCATTACATTTCAGTGCAGAAATAATCCTGCTTATTGTCATATACATCTTATCATATAGATCTATACATCATTAAGTACTGTGTTTGTCACACAAAGGAAATTTTTGATAGATATTTCTGGGGAAAAGGCAATCAGGAAATGGGAAGTAATAAAAGAATGACATTTGGTGCTCTGTCCTTCCTCTTATTTCTAAAATAAAATATGTAAAAATTTGTTTTTTGCTGACATAACCATCTGAAGTGATATGACAGGCCTTTGGCTATCTAATGATATACTAGCAATTCACAAAAATTTGGGGAAAATGAGTATATATTCACAAATAGTCACAAATATAAGTATATAAGTCACAAATAGTCACACATGCTAGATTAGAAGATAAAGAATTGAGTAAAAAATGGACTTTTATTTTAATTATGTTACAGCCTACTGATAAAAAAATAATCCCAGTACGGAGTGGTAAGTTCCATAATAAATATCTACAGAGAGCTCTCTGGAAGCACAGGGAAGAAGCACCTGGGTTTGACAGGTGGCATTAGAAAAAGTTTCAAAGAACACGACATTTTTTCAGAATCTTGAAGGATGGAGATGAATTTGCCAAGCAGAAAAGAATAAAACATTATTTTATCACTTGAGAAAGTGCCTGCCCCTAGTTGGTAAATGCAGGATGTGATATCTGTAGAGAGAGGATATTATGGAGTGAGAAAGGAAGGGGGTAGCCACGTTGGGGAGGAATCGTAGAGCCATGCTAACAAGTTTAACTTTTATTGTATGCAAGATGGAGAGCCATTAAAAGGTTTTAGGCAGGAAAGTGATGCGATCAGATTTGCAGTATGCTGAAGAAGAAATTAAGGTGATCAGCCAAAATCAGAGGCAGTGAGGTTAGGGGACTGCAGCAAAGTTTAAGGGAAAGGCAGTAGTAATGGATGCACAGGGAAAACTAATGCAGATTGCAGAAACTTAAAATGAGTGAAAGAAAGAGAGAGACAGGCAAAAGATTGACTGTGGCTTATAGTTTTTGATAAATAATAATGCTAAAAATCAAGATTTGGATTAAGAGGCAGATCTAGTGTGAGGAAGAAAGAAAATCAGTTAGCATTGCTGGTTTTTATCTGGTTCTGTAAAATCAATAACTGTCCAGGAAGCAGTTATAAATATTTTTCTGGCATCAGTTGAGACTCAGCTGAAGACATATATTCCAAAACCAATAGTTTAAGCATGGAGATAAAAACCTCCATGCATAGGGGTGTATGAAATTTGCTATGGACATTTCTGAGAGAGAAAAGGGCTAAGTATAGAGTCCACAAAGAAGATTAAAAGGAAGGTTTTGAACTCAGATGAAAACTAAGGAAAAAATATTATCATGAGAAAAAGAGTGAAGACAGTTTTAAAGAGAGTGTGTGCCATGGTTTGGATGTGGTTTGTCCTCATCAAAATTCATGTTGCCATTTGATCCCCAAAATGTGGGTGTTGGGAGGAGGGACCTAATGGGAGGTATTCGGTTCATGTGGTGGATCCCTCATGAAGAGATTAATGCTGTCTCCCAGGAGTGAGTTCTCCCTTTCAAGGGAATGGATTAGTTTCCACAAGAGCAGGTTGTTAAGAAGAGTTTGCTTCATCTGTTTCTCTCTTGCTTTCTCTCTTGTCTTGCAATATCCACACATGCCTGCCCCTCTTCCATTATCTTTCATGAGTGGAATCAGCCTGAGGCCCTCAACAGATGCACCTGCCCAGTCTTAAACTTTTCAGCAATCTGGATTGTGAGCCAAATAATTTTCTTTGTAAATTATCCAGCTTCAAGTATTATAGCAACAAAAAACAGGTAAGCAAGAAAAAACCAAGTAAGATGAAAAGTCTCAATAGCGTTTGATACTGTGAAAGATACAAAGAAAGAATTAGGAAGAAACAAAGGGAAGACAAGGGCTTCAAGGACACTTTTAGAGGTAATAAATACATCTAGACTCTCAACTATGATTATGATTTTATGGGTATATGCATATGCTCAAACTAATCTAATTGTATACATACATTTAGTTTTGTATGTTTAATATGTGAAGTTTCTGAATATCAATCATACATTGATAAAGTTATTTAAAAAATTAAAAATAGAAGCATACAATAAGTCAACTGGCACTTAAATTAGATAGTGTAATTCTGTGTGTCACTTAATCTTTATCACTTATTTTAAATTTAAAGTCAGATTATTGTCTATCTAGACCAAGAACTTTTCATAAGACAAGAGGTACTGTTATGCATGTTCTCCTATAATGTATATATAAAAATTCAGCAAAGAACATTTATCATGCATCTATTGCCCATAGACTTGTGGATATTTGGGGATATTTTAGAAAAAAAATAATAATCACAAACTCTATTCAAAAGAAGTTATTATTCATTAAAAAAAACTCACCTCTTTTTTTCCATGTGGCATGGTAATCTAATTTGTATCAAGAAGCTGTGATATAGGGTCCATTTACTTCATACAACAAGCATCTAACTAGCATCTAAAAACGGATGCTTTCTGTCCTTCACACAATTGAACTTATCTGTGGCGACCGTCAATCTTTCTAGGGTGGCTCCCAGGAGATTACCAATTGTCACACAAAGCAGAGCCCCAGAAGTCTTTGTGTGCTACTAACGGATCAGATTATGTTATTTATTCCTGTCATTTTCCATTTCTTTCACTGCTACAGACCGTATAATAGGCTGGCAGACAGTTCTGCATTTATCACTCCTCCATCTGTAAGAAAAAGGATAATAATTTAGAATAACTCATGTAACTGCTATGATGAATGTCACTGGGGTTTGCTGGACTCTGTTTTACTGATTCCAACATTCATATTGGTCTGAACCACCCCTCTATTCCCAGGAACTTTTCAGTGCATATGGAGGATCTTCATATTTTATTATGCAACACAAGCCAAGTCTCCACAATGTACATGAAAAACTATATCTCTATTATTGTTACTTTTTGTGTTTACCTCAGTGAGCTCTATAAATGTTTTTCATTTGAAGATAATTTTCTCTTTATTTAAGATGAAGAAACTTCAAACTACAACTTGTGAAATGTTATTACTTCAGTGAAACTCATTTACTCTTATTATTCCATTTTTTTTTTTTTTTTTTGAAACGGAGTCTAGCTCTGACGCCAGGCTGGAGCGAAGTGGTGTGATCTTGGCTCACTATAACCTCCGCCTCCTGGGTTCAAGTGATTCTCCTGCCTCAGCCTCATGAGTAGCTGGGATTACAGGTGCACACCACCACACCAAACTAATTTTTGTATTTTTAGTAGAGATGGGGTTTCACCATGTTGGCCAGGATGGTCTCAATCTCTTGACGTCATGACCCAACTGCCTCAGCCTCCTGAAGTGCTAGGATTAAGGCATGAGCCACGAGCCCAGCCCACATTATTTTTTATATTGTAATTGCTCTCCAGACCTTTATAAAAGGTGTGCATAATTACCCACTATGTGTACTTCTCCTGTTATAATTTTTATGGCCAACATGATCAACATGTACAAATTGCATGTACCAGTCTGATTCCTTAACTGCAGTGATTGGATTCTCCATGTAATTAATTACAGGTAGCAATGATATTTTGAGCACCTTATACGGGTGCTGGAGAGTTTTGTTTTGTTTTAGTTTTGTTTTCTAAACATGAAATAGCATTAAGAAAGTCTAAGTTCTTGCAGTCACGTCAGATTATAGGGGTGCCTTTCAGCAGTAAATAGCAGTTTTCATTGTCACACCAACCGCCTCAGGACAAGGAAATCCCCAGAGGAGATTCAGTGTCTTTAACCTTACAAGCCAAGAAATTAAACACCTCTTTATTACTAAGTAATGTTCATCGGTGTTGGATTAGAATGTGATACAGTTTGAGTAGTATATACACTCTGGGGTATCATGAACAGTGACTGCCCAACAGCAAAAAAAAAAAAAAAAAAAAAAAAAAAAAAAAGGATTTTAATCCATTCTATATGATCAGGTGATCAGGAATCAGAATCTGCATGCTTAAAGCCAAAATATGCCTTCCAAATATGTGCGCGCGCATGTGTGTGTGTGTGTGTGTCAGTGAGTATATGAGCCACTTTTGAGCACAGTGGCGGACTGGATGGTTGATCTACTTATCCACTTATAGCCACATTAATTATGCTTCAGCCTCTTGTTTTGTTCATGTGTGCCAGGAAATGCAATTAGTCAATGTACTTACTGAGATTGCGTGGAGACTGAACACTGCGCTAGACTCTGCAGAGAAAGATGAAAAAGAAGAAAGGTGTGATTTACCTTGATAAAGAATGGTGACAAATGTATATGGTTTTTGCTAAAAATTAAACGGCAGAATACATGTACAGCACTAATACCACACCTACCAAATATGAGGCAGTTGATAATGACAGGAGCTGGTGTTATTAAGGAAAATGACATAGAGGAGATAGATGCAGATATTGGTGTTTGCATACCAACCAAAAATAATGTGCAGCTTAATACCATGAAAACAGGTATGTAATATAGTAAGGAAATGGCATAGAAAAAGACCAACCACATGTATACATTGAGAATTCTTGAATTTGTTGAGGGTGCAGTGACAAATGTGAAGGATAGTCATTTAACTCAATTTTAACTTGGAATTCAGAGTGCAATTTTGGCTAGGCTCATTTCTTAAAGTAATGGGAAAATACACACCCAGCTTGTAATGCCCTTTTGCCTCATTATTTATGTATCTTTATCCCTCTGGTAAATGTCAGACAGTAAAATCGAAAATACAGTTCGTTTGGTGTGTAGGATACAGCCAGGCATGATTCTGTGTGTCTGAGGGAGGCACTGCTGTTCTTTAGTTCGCTCTGTCCCTTTTTCACACATTTTCAACAGGTCCAATTCCCAGTGCAGGTAATATTGGCTGTCCTTGTCTGAGGGTGGTCATGCAATCCCTTGACAGAAGTGAGATTAAGGAATATTTGACCTGCATGCCGGGGAACTGATGGTATTTCTGTCGACATACTCATCTTTTACGGGAGAACTTCAATTCCCCAATCAATGACTGTTCTTGTCTTTCGCTTTTCATAACAAGAAAGGTTAGCAGAAAACGAGAGACCTGTGAGAGTTAGTCATTTCAACAGAATTCCTATGATACAGTGGGTATAATAAAAGCAGATACAGAAGCAATACTAATTGTTGTTTTCTGCATTTCAACAAAGATTGAATTACAGCATTGAGACAATGATAAATTACTTGGTTTCATCTTTAAATGTTTCTGTCTTTTGAAAGACTGAGATTTCTGGTTCTGTTTTTCAGAGCATACTTGAAAAGTGATTATTAAAGCTGCAGGCATTGTTAGATATTAGTAGTCTACTCATCTACTAGTCTGCAGATGTCCTTAGTATTACCCTACACAAAAATGAGATCAGTGAGCAATAATAATTATCTGGCTTAGAATTTGCAATGTAAAGGCGACTTCTATACTTACTATTTTTGCCCAAATGAAACAAGTGGCCAAATAATTTATTGCAGTGTCTCTGGTCTTTTTCTTTCTACAGTACTCCTGAGTATATGACTACAGCTAGCACTGAGGCAAGTACGAACTCTAGGCATGAGGTTTTTGGTCTCACTCTTAGGGAATTTGAACACTGGCTTTTTTATTGGGTTTCCATTCTTCTCTCAGCACAAGAATACCAATGTTCATGACCCAGGAAGCATTAACTTGTACTTGACAGAGCTAAGGTAAGGATACATTTAGTCAATATAGTTCTCATATCTGCCAAATCAGTTAAACTGTGTTCTGCAGATGAAACAACCAATCCATTGTCTTTTGTACTTGTCCACCATGAAAACTTTTTCATGTCAGTTAATTATCTTGTATAGCATGATGTGGCCCTGATGACATACTGACCCAGACATCGCTCTCTATGAGAAGCAGTGACATGTAATGCAATTGATTAAGAAGTATCTACATTATGCTTAGCCTCTTGCTGGACACTAGGAGGGTATGAGAAATACAAGACATGAATCTTGCCCCCCAAAAGTTTTTAATTTCATTAAGAACTCTGACCCTAATGAAGTAACTACAGATAATCCAGGCTGCATTTTTAAAAAGGTAGTTCATACACTAGAGTTACACGGGGATAAAGTACTTCCAGAGTTCAAGGAATGAACAAATAACAGTCCATGGGGGTAAAGTAATGATGTGAACAGATGAGCACAGAAAATGAAGATTTGGAAGAAAAAATAAATACATCTTGATAGCAAAGATAGGGACCAATTATAGAAGTCTCTGAATGCTCTCTCGTGTCTTAGATTTAATACAGCACATAATCTGAGCTTGCGAAGATTTCTGAGCCAGAAAGTACAATGTTCAGATTGGTGTGCAGTGACTTTGAATATAGAGTATATTGTTGAAATGAGGAAAACTTCACTCCATTTATGTTTGAAATCAGATAAATCAGGCTTGACCTCTACCTACAAAAGGTAGCAATAAGTACTATCTAAGTCACAGTGACACTAGGGGAAAGGGTGCTTCGGATTCCCCTTGATTCACATAAAAATTTCTGAGTGGAGAGAAAGCTTCTAGTCTTTAGTCCATGATGATGGTTCCCTATTCACTCTCATTCAAGCTTGTGTGGTCCTTTTAAAGTAGCTTGCTACATTCTGTTCTTCAATATGATGACGTGCTCTTTCTCCATGGCTCCACCACCATGGCCTTTTTGTGTTCTGTCACCTTGGTGGAGATCTGTATTCTATTATGGATCCTTTTGCCATTTGGGGCACTGTGTGAGAGGGGACAACAGTTCAATTCACTCTAGAAAACTGTCAACTCTGATCCCTCCATCACCTTGCTAAACGACGTCTCCACTACAGAGCCAGTTCTGCTTTCTTCACCCTAAGTATTATCATTCCCCCATTAGCTTATTTCTTACAAAACCTTGGATGTGGAGCAATATTTCCTGGGTTTCTCCACATTTCTACCTATGGCCTTGCTTCACAGAAATCATTGCTAACCTAACAGGCCAGGATTGGAACAAAAGACTTTCAGGGCTGAGCATAGACTCTACCTTCAGTTAATTCCCATCTTCAGTATCAAGCAGAATAGTGTAAAATTAACATCTCAATAATTATCCAGTCACAGGTGTTTAAGCAAGTTAATTTTTGTCAACAGGATGCCCTGGATGAGGGGGTAGCGGGAAAGGAGAAAGGGAGTTTAAAGGCTGTGCCATATCCATATCCACAGGTGTCTGCTGAGACACCCGTCTAGGATGATGAGAAAGTGACTCTCTGAAAAATAAATTGATGAGCTACAGTAATAGGAAGAGAGGGCCATATTGCAAGTCTGTAAAAGGTGTGGGTCAAACTTTTAATCTTCTACATTAGATAATAAATATCCTTATTAGGAGATCTTATATTAAAAAGAGTTTGACATCCAATCTCCTTGTTATTTCACTTTCCTACTCTCCCCACAGCGATTCCTGCTGTGAGACTGTCAAACAAACTTGTAAGACCTAGTGACGCACTTGTAGCCTGGAGCAGTAGAGAGCAGTTTCTAACAATCTTGCAGCTTCCATATGGGAGTTGCAACAATTAGTTTTTTGTTTTTGTTTTTTTTTTCCCCCTGACAAGCTGTATTTAGCATAGAAAAAAAAGTGGCACTATGTTGAAATAGCTGAGAGGAGACAACTTGGATTACAGGGAGAATGGCATTAGGTTCGGGAGATGCAAGGAATGTAGATAATGTAAAAAACTGTAAGTATAACCAACGTCAGTTGAGTTTAGATGTGGGAATGGTAGGAATCAGGAAGTTACTAACCACATGATTGCAGAAAATAATCATAAAGAGTTCGGAATAGATACCCGGAAGGGTGTAAAGCGAACAAGAAAAGATGTTTTTTCTACTTACCAAAGTGTCTTGGATAGAATTATAAAATATACTTTTTGTTTTCGAGATGGGGTCTTGCCCTCTTGCCCAGGCTGGAGTGCAGTAGTATGATCACAGCTCACTGCAGCATTGAACTCCTGGGCTCAAGTGATCCTCCCACCTCAGCCTCTCGAGTAGCTGGAATTACAGTCTCATGCCACCACACCTGGATAATTTTGTGTTTTTAAATTTTTGGTAGATACAGGGTCCAGCTATGTTTCCCAGGTTGGTGTTGAACTTCTGTGCTCATGCCATCCTCCTACCTTGGCCTCTCAAAGTGCTGGTATTACAGGTGTGAGCCACCGTGCCTAGCCTAAATATACTTTATTTTTACCCCAGACTTACAAATGATAAGTAATGAAAAATTAAACCGTAAGTGACATAGAAACAGAATATTTACTCTTTGATTGAGCTAATATACTTTAAATTCATACTGTGTTTGTAAATGAGTCTTAATATATACATGTGCTAGTTATTACTTTCCACTCTGTGGATAGCACTCGGCAGACAGAGAAACCTGGAAAGTGCTACCCTGTGTATTCTGAAGCATCGGTCTACTGAGAGCCAGATTGGGGAAGTGGAGTATTCCGAGGGGAGATAGCCATTAGCACTCTTCACAGACATTCTAATTCCCCTTTTTCTGAGCTCATGCAGCATTGTACTTCCCCACCCAGTTTGAAGTTAGCTGTGGCCTTATTTTGACCAACAGAATATGAGCAGAAGTGCTAGAAATTTCCTGCATCTCACTCCAAGAACCAGCATTTAATTGGCCCTGTGAGGCAATGTAATGCTCTGTTCTCCCTACCCAGGTGATGGAAGTCTGTGTTAAGATGAAGCCTATGTCAACCTGGGTCTACAATGAGAAGAGGCCCATTGGCCCATATTGGATATACAATTAGAGTGAGAAGTAAATATTTTGTTTTTAGACATGGTAAGATTTGGGGGTTATACTGCAGCATGAAATACTCCACCTTGATTTTTATAGATGGTCTGCGAAATTTGCCTTCATGTTTGGAAGACTCAAAATCTGTTTTTTGAAGAGGTAGAAATTTGAAATTGGAGCAAAACCAAAATGATATCAAGACAAGGCAGGTCCAGAATGTGTGAGCAGTTCCAAGACAGCATCCTTGAAAGACCCAAACATCCCACTAGGAACTCTCAGAGAAACAGAAGAGTTTCACCAAATATTTTGGCTCACTTTTAATGTTAAAAGCATCAGAATTTGTGTTAGGCTTCAGATATATACATCATTTATGCTTCACATATTATCCGCAAGTTAGAAGCATTTCAGAGAAAAAAAATCAGAGCTTACTTTAACATTCTATTGGCCGCATGACTTTTCCAAGAAGATTACATTGATTTGGGTATGACATCAAGATAGTGAGATGTACTGAGAAAGTATCTAGATGTTACTGAGTTTATCATCCCTCATAGAATCAAATAGGAAGCTGAATTCTTATGTAACTTTTTAAAAATTTTTAATGAACTTTACTATATGCTGTGAGAATTGTAATAAGAAACTTAGAAATGTATTTCTCCCAGAATTGTGAGTCTCTGACTCTTTTGTAAAACCCAAAATATATCAAGAGTCAGGTGACACTTTCTTGATCTTGGAACTTCAGAATGAGAAATTGAGATACCTATAATTTAGGTTGAATTGCATTTCAGAACAAAGTGAACTTCCTTCGAATGAACAATTCTCATTTAAAATGTTAAGCAGCCAATAAACATTCAAAAGGCAAGGAAATTCTCACAGATTCAGTATTGCAATAGCTCTGCTATTTAAAGTAGAAACAAATCTCCATGAACGATGTTTGAAAGACCGAGAAGACAATCTCTGAACATGAAGCCACTTAGCTGTTGTTTTAGATTTGAGATTCCTTAGAAATACTGAGCAAACAGATGTCAGTCTCTGTGCCGAGTGAGTTGGGTCCAGCAAGATTTGATGTATGACTGATGTTTATAATACCTAAAGCACTGGTGAACTAAAAAATGTTCCACAAAACATGGAATATATCCGGTGTTCCTGGGGAAAAAAAAAAAAAACTACCAACACCAAATCAAAACTAATGCCAAATAAAAACAAAACCATCCCAAGACAACCTTCTTATTCTTTGAATAAGTTTAGGACTTGTCTATTCAATTGAAATATCTGATCCAGGTTTCTCATGGCTCACTGCCACATTGCTTAGTTTCAAGCATATCATATAGGAAGAGGTAGATGGATTATCTTTTTTTTAAATATGCGTAATGAACATGTAAAGGAAGATGATAAGACTAAAGAATGTCATGTATGTGTGGAGTGAGTGTACACTGGTGATTTTGGTCTTGGCTCATGGATTATATTTTTTATAGCTTAATAGGTAAGCACATTTGAACTAACAAAAGAAGATACTTTAGTTTTATAGTAATTGATGTACCATCTTTGGCTTTCTTTCCTGAGGGCCAGGGCCTGCATAGGACGACTGCACAGTGCAACTTGCGCATATAAATCACAGCCTGCCACCTGTTATTTAATAGCTAGCACTGTTGACTCAATAACAGTAAGATTCTGTAAAATTGTTCCCTCCAGCCCTGGGTGTTCCCCATAGAGGTAATTGTCGAGAAAATAAATTTCCTGGACAAAGAACAAGAAGTTACAGACCTAGGAACATCTTTTAATGTCTCAGAAGTTAACTTTCAACTATGCTGATGTGTCTGGTTCCTCATTCTTTAGAGTTATTGTAAATTTTCAACACACATAAGTGGATTGACGTAATTTGTTTTCAATTAGAGGACTCTGAAATACCCACAGGGCATCTATAATGATTGCAGAGGCTACTGATTACTTAGACCTTCATTTTTGTTTTCCTTTCCAGCAGGTTTGTCAGGATCCAAGTAATATATCAGATACAAGAAAAACACCATTGCAAAACCAATTTGCTAAGGGGCTTGTAAAATTCAGCTTTAAAAAGTTACTGAGGCATCAAAGTAAAGGACCAAAGAGTCAGATATTTTGATCAGTTTCTCAAGGTCAAACACATTACTAATTCATCAAATATTTCTTTCTGCTAAAGTTATTTGAAAAGCAAACAGCCTGTTCAGTGCAGATGTTGCACTTAATAACTCTAATGCTTTAAGAAAAAAGGAAGTGAGAGAACAAACGGAATTTTCTACTGCTGTAAGAAATACCTTCCTTGGTTTGCAAAACACTTGCATCATTAATAAATATGTTGGATACTCTTAATAACAGAACCTGAGAAATTTTGATTGTCGTAGTTTTAGCTGATGATCTCTAATGTCAGTTATATGTGCCAACTTAGAGGACAAACCATTACAAATGAATTATAATTATAGACTCAATTGAACCCTCTTTCTGTCTAAGATATCCTGATTGTCTTTGTCTTGGAAATATAAGTTGCCCAATATATGCCTTTGTATAGATGAGTCATGACTGATCTGGCCTCTAAAGTGGAAAAATAACTCAGCAATGAAGTCTGGACACCTATTACTACTTTTACAGTAACAAGTTTCTCAGACCCTGGCCATGGGACTTCTCCTCTTTGGCCTTACAAAATGTGACCTTAGGAATGGAGGATGCAAACATTTCCTTTGGTTCTAAAGTTTATCTTTTTCTCTAAATTTATTTAGAAATATTGCATAACAGTTTTACACTCTGTATGTAATAGAAAAACTGTGGTAGGTATTCTGCTCAAGAAATGACTTCCAAAGGGAAGGCAGCATAAATTATTGGGTAGACGCCACCATTCTGCATGCCAAAATCGAAGGAGCCTTAACTTAGGAAACAAACATCATGATGTGAGACAACAGTGAGTCACAAGTATTAATCTTCTACAGCTTAATCTACTCACATATTGATGTGGGATTACTCTACCACCAACCTACACAGACGAATTCCAGTTGTCTAATCAACAGGTAGAAAATACGCATGAGAATAAAGGGTAAGTACAGAAGCCTAAGGAAAGAAGAAGGAAAAAAAGGAGGAGAAGGAAGAAGAACTAGTAGAAATAGCAATAAAAGTAGTAGCAGCAGTGGTGGTGGTGGTGGTGGTGTGAATGGTCCCTCCTGATGTCTAGAAAGTATGAAAGTTACAAGCTATAGTAGAGCTCTTGTATCCCTAGTAGGAATAAGAGGAGCATTATTGCCTGTCTTATTCTAAGTGTTGCAATCATATGAAGGTGGCACTGGGCTATGCCTGTAAGAACACTTGGCAAGAAAAAGACACATGGTTACCCATAAGTCATTACATGAAGTGTACTTTTAGTGCAAGGTCCAACCCTATAAGAAAAGTGAGAGAAACTAATCACTTAATAGGACTGACTCCATTGAATTTTTGCATCACAGTATAAGGCAAATGGATAAATTATTCCTCATGTTAGTCTACACTGGAGAGTTGACCATTTGCAGTGATGCCCGTGTCTAAATGGCAGATGCTCAGCAGGTCCTCTCTATACCTTGGCTCTAGCCTAATGCAGTTAAAATCCAATTCTAAATCAATTTTAGTGAGGTAAGGCTATCTGGTAGTGTAGTCCCCCTGGAGCAGGTGTCAGGCGAGGATGCCAGCAGGTAGCTATATGGGCACTGAGACAACAGGACTGGATTTGAAGTCAAGCAGATACTGATATTCAGTCTTCTCAGATTCAAACACCATGGAACTCCAGTGTAATTGGTTCCCTTCTGGTCAGGCTTTTCTTCAGGTAAAATCTAAGGAGACGCCAAAAACAATTTTCTGGCCCAATTAGTTTTTGATCATGTATTAGTCTGTACTCACGCTGCTAATAAAGATATACCCAAGACTGGGTAATTTATAAAGAAAAAGAACTTTAATGGATTTACAGTTCCACATGCCTGGGGAGGCCTCACAATCATGGTAGAAGGTGAAGGGGGAGCAAAGGTACATCTTACACAGGCTAGAGTACATGTGCAGTGGATGTCCTTTACAAAATCATCAGATCTCATGAGACTTATTCACTATCGTGAGAACAGCACAGGAAAACCCCGCCCCCATGATTAATTTACCTCCCACTGGGTGCCTCCCATGACATGTGGGGATTATGGGAGCTACCATTCAAGATGGGATTTGGGTGGGGACACAGCTAAACCATGTCAGATCACATATAGAATAATATCATCAATGGTAGAACTGGAAAGAAAAATGTACATATACTAAAAATGTTGCTGATCATTTCCTTTGTTTTTTTCACCACTTCACCCCCAAAACAAGAGATGTGGACATGCTGATTGAAAGATCCAGTGGGAGGGTAGGCAGTGCCCAGGGATTAGACACTGAACAAATATCTACAAACTCCGCTGTATTAGTTAGGGTTCTCCAGAGGTACAGAACTAATAGGATACATGTGTATATGGTAGTGAGTTTATTAAGCAGAATTGGCTCACATGATTACAAGGTAAACTCCCATGATAGGCCATCTGCAAACTGAGGAAGAAAAAAGCCAGTAGTGGCTCAGTCTAAGTCCAGAACCCTCAAATGTAGGGAAACAAACAGTGCAGACTTTGGTCTGTGGTTGAAGGCCTGAGAGCTCTGGCAAACCACTGGTGTAAGTCCAAGAGTCCAAAGGCTGAAGAACCTGGAACCTGATGTCCAAGGGCAGAAGGAACAGATGGAAGCATCAAACACAGGAGAAAGACGAAAGCCAGAAGACTCAGCAAGCCAGCTTATCCCACCTTCTTCCTCCTACTTCGTTCTAGCTGTGCTGGCAGCCGATTGAATGGTGCCCGCCCATATTGAGGGTGGGTCTGCCTTTCCCAGTCCACTGACTCAAATGTTAATCTCCTCTGGCAACACCATCATAGACACACCCAGAGACAATACTTTACCACCCACCTATGCATCCTTCAATCCAATCAAGTTGACACCTAATATTAAGCATCACATCTGCCCACTGGAGAAATTGATCCTTCCAATTGTGTTTTTCTTCACAAAAACAGATATTTTTTCACTTAAATTCTGTGTAAAGAAACCCATAAAAAACAAAAACAAAATCTTACTTTAAGCTGCTTTATTAGGCTATTGTCTGCAAATCAGTGCTCGTCTTTGTATTTGTATGAAGGATCCTCAAGGGCATGGATTATGGATGCATCTTGTTTTGTATATCACCTGTCACCTTGCTACATGAAAATAGGACATACATTTTTAATAATGACAATAATAAAGCCACCTAGATCCAGCAGGCAGAAATTTTGACTACATATCTTAAGCAGAATTCAGGAGAGTAGTTTCCAGATTTCTATGCCTGAAGTTTTACTGTGCAAAGGGTAAATATTCACATTTGCCATGGAATTCAATACAAGGTAAATGATCATAATCCATTCGACTTCAAATCTCTCTGGGTTTACTGTCTCTGATGAACCTGACAGAATCAAGAATTTGTGTGTATTGCAGACTTAATCTACATTCAGGGTTATCTTTCTTTGTGTCTGGCTAAGGCAGGTATCTATTTTCAACAGACTCTGGCCAGCATTCCCCATTATTTTGTATAGCAGATTCCGTTTACTGTCAGTGACATTTGAATATAACATCTAGATAGGGGCTGCTGAAGTGTAATCCATATTATCCTAATGGCAGTCCTGAAACTGCAGAAGAGGAGTGTGGTAAGTGTTACATTATGGAGATGAGAGACAGCAAGTACTCTGAGTGACACCGACAGGTATTCAGGCATTCTTCTTCTTAGTGTTCCTTCCCAAAAGGTGGCTGTCTTGAGTCTTTTTGGTTTTTTTTTTTGTTTGTTTTGAGATAGGGCCTTGTTCTGTAGCCCAAGCTGGAGTACAGTGGCATGATCAGAGCTCACTGCAACCTCGATCTCCTGAGCTCAACAGATCCTTCCTCTGCAGCCTCCCAAGTAGCTGAAACTACAGACACATGCCCACCATGTCCAGCTAATTTTTGTATTTTTTTGTAGGAACAGCATTTCGCCATGTCACGCAGGCTGGTCTTCAACTCCTGTACTCAAGCTATCCACAGGCCTCGACCTCCCAAAGTGCTGGGATTACAGGCATGAGCCACTGTGTCCAGACTGAAGTTTTTAGTCTCATCAAACAAACTCACCCAAATGTCCCTGGTGACAAAAAGTTTTCTGAACGATTAAGTAATTTGTTTCTCAAGCCTGACAAAATAAAAAGTTTTCTGTCTGTCTGTCTCTCTCTTTTGTACTGTTTCTCTTAAGTCTTGTTAGAATATAGAAATATAGACATTTAGAACCAAGGTCATTGTCTTGACTGGCCCACTGACCAGATTAATAATTCTTTAAGTAGAGTCCCTAGACCAGCACCACAGGCATCAGTGGGCTTCTTAGAAATGCACATCCTTGGACGACACCCCAAAACTACTGAATCGAATATTTTGAGGGTGGGCCCAATAATCTGTGTTTTGAGAAGAACCCCAGGTAAATCTGATGCACAGTAATTTTTGAGAAGCACTGAATAAACTGTATACCATTAGCCTATTTTTAAAAATCATCTGAGCCATTCCTTTACTATATAAGAGATGACCATTAAAATCTCACTCAGTTCTGTCATGTAATGATACATTTGGTTAGTGCATAAAACTCTATTTTGATGGCTCAGTTTTTATGATTTTGTTTGATATAATTGTTTCCTTAAGAAGGTGCCAGTTTTGAAAAGGAAACTGTTTTGTTCCCTTTTGTATAGCACAGGCTAAGAAACTATGATGGAATGATAATTAATCTACAAACGATAATTATGTTGTCAATTCTGTCTGTATGTGGGGCACACCGGATTCATCTGCTACTTGATTTCCCACATGACCATCACCAGACACCAAGGAGCAGAACAAGAACATGGACTACAGAGTCCTGGAAATGTCCACCTCCTGAGCTGAGCCACCACCAGGAATGGTGTCAGTAAATGCATGAGCACCAGAGTATTTTGAATGAAAGGAAAAAGAAGTGCAATTCAGGATATGACTCCCTGCCCCACCCTATAAGCAGATCCCAAATGTTTTCATAATCCAGTGAAATATAACACCTCTACCAAGTTGTGAGACACTGAGAAACCATTGCAGGTGACAGCCAACTGTGTGTTCCCAACTCTGAGCAGTTCTACCTGTCAGGATCTTCCCATCTTAGTCCCCACACACCTCTTCAGCCTCATGTTCCCTCAAGCCTTTCTTCAGAATGACCACACTTCACTTCTGCCTCTAGGAAGATTTGCGTTGTCACTAAAATTGTTATATTACAATAGTGACCCATAGACATTAGTTAATTGGCTTTGTCATCACCTTCACTTCTAGTTACTTCCTTGGAATGTTAAATGAAACATTCTTGCCTTAATAGTAACATCAGTTCCAACTTATCTTCTTTGTGTTTTTTGGTTGGCTGATTGTCACTTTCTACTCTGAATGTTGAATCACCTTCTTGCTTTGCCCTCTACTTTATTTTCTTGTCTACTTACCTGTCCACTTATCTTTTGACAGATAATCACTCTACCTCCCCTTATTTGGGCATCCCTGTCCTCCAGCTTGCCTGGATACGACTTCTAACCTTGTGTGATCTTGGATACCTGTGTGCAGCCCAAAGCTATACCATTCAACAGACTCCAGTGGTATTAAAGGGATCTTGCTCCACCATGTATTTTTCTGCCTTTTCCCCTAAATTACTGAATTTTTTGGCCTGTTAACATTTCTGTCTCTGTATACACATCATAGCCCTTTAATGCACTTTACTACATGCAGAAGCTCTATTGATCTGGGTTCAAGTCTTTCATATTTGGCATTGCTTTGCCTTTCACTTGCTTTGTTATGGAGCCATCTTGATGGTTCTCAAGAAGGATAGTGAAACAAGCCTGGCTATGGGTTTGGGCTGCAATTCTTTTTCTCTCCTTGATAAATCTTTGTAGCTCTGTAGTCAAAACTGCATGCAGAGTTGTCTGACCAGCTGCTGTCTATGTTCATGGATAGAGCAAGGCATCAGACTGACTTCTCACCTAAGAAACAATTATTCAGAAGTTGTAGATGTTATTAAAGATGGAATTTATCTCTACCTGGTGCTAAATGTTTAGGCAGTTCTGTGCTGATTACTTTTTTTTAGTTGCATCAAACTCATCCTCATACAGAACAAAAAAATATATATATATATGTTTTTTTGTGTGGCTGTCTTGCTTTGGGAAATGAAGAAATGAGAGTATCATCTTATTTATGAAAAGCAAATACTATGATTAAAAATCAATATTGAAAACCCAACACTGTTCAGAACAACTGGCTCACAAGAATATTTTGGTTTCAAGTATCACTACATTTTATTAACTTCTCTAAGAAAACTTTACACAAGTAATAATTAAGCCTTGGATTTGCTGAATGGATGTTGGAAAATAGTAAGGTAATGAGAGGCCAGCAATCTCTTTTGAACTACTGGCCTTGAGAACCAGTGTGACTCTGCCTTTGATGAGGAGTAGAGGAGGAGGAGAAAGACCTTTAAGAAGATTGAGCACTTGTCGTAAAACAAGACTGCTAGGCACATACATAGCATGGTTGAGAAAATGACTTTTGGAGTCTCGCTATGGTCTGTAAAGCACTAACAACAAACGAAAATACAACGTGGGCCAATTTGTAATGTTTAATGTTCTAACAGCCACATTAAAATATGTGAATAATCTGATAAAATTAATTTCAGCAATATATTTACCCAAATATACATAAAATTATTATCTAACATGTAATCAATGTAAAATGTTTTTAATGAAATACTTTTATTTTTAAAAATTTGAACTAAGTTTTTGAAATCCAGTACGCATTTTAAACTTGCAGTACATCTCAGTTCAGACTAACTATAACTCAAGGACTCAATAGCACATGTGGCCAGGGGCTGTCCTATTGAACAGTGTAATTTTGGTTCCATAACATCCTCCATTGACCAAGCAATGAAGAAGAAAGTCCAGCTATGGTCCAGGAAAAATATCCAGTGCTGGCTGTGTCTTTTCTAATAGTGAATGCATAAATTGTCATGCATAGTGCATGATAAGCACTATGAATTGGGAAGACAATAGTTAATGTCACACCTCTATTTTGCAATAGAACTCTATAAACAGACACCTTGATGTTATAAATTTTCTATGTGGTTGACAATGTAGTTAAGTTAGGAAAAGTAGAGCCAAGCAGTGCCTCCAGAGATAATTCTTCTAATTAACTTGATCCTCTGGAAAAACATTCTCTATGATGAAAAGTTCAAATGGTTCTTGCTCATGTCTAATACATTGTGAGGTTTGGCTCTATGTCCCCACCCAATCTCATATCGAATTGTAATCCCCATGTATTGGAGGCAGGGCCTGGTGGGAGGTGACTGGATCATGGAAGCGGATTTCCCTCTTACTGATCTTGTGATAGTGAGTGAGTTCTCATGAGATCTGATGGTTTAAAAATGTGTGGCACTTCCCTGTTTGCTCCTTCTCTCTCCTGCAACCATGTGAAGAATGGGCCTTGCTTTCCCTTTGCCTTCTGCCATGATTGTAAGTTTCCTCACGCCTTCCAGCCATGCTTCCTGTTAAGCCTGTGGAACTGTGACTCAATTAAACCTCTTTTATTCATAAATTACCCACTCTCGGGTAGTTCTTTATAGCAGTGTGAAAACAGACTAATACGAACATCAAATGTAGAACTCACTAGTGAATTAAATTAATCCAATTCAACTCTAAAGGTGGTTTAGTTTTAAACTATCTTTCAAGTTTCTGAAATTAAAATTTTCAGTCCATTGATTATTTCATCATCCACTCATGGAATTCAACCAATATTTTTGTCTGATAGCCGTTCCAGTTATTGTTTATAATATTCTTGTATGAGAGCTTTAGATCTACCCACTTCAAAATATTTGGCTTGGCAGATTAGCTCTCCTCTAGTTTCAATGATTTCTTTGAAAACTAATAGTGCTTCATTCATTCAGGGACAGAATTGAAAAATTCTGGGGCACTTAAGGTGGAATGATTCCTAAAGATGTCATCATCCAGTTGTTTTCAAATGGGGTAGGGGTATGTGAGTAGGGAATGCTCAAATACTGGATGATAGGCAAAGATTTCCAGGGCACTGTTTTAAGGCATTTAATGTCACAATCCTGAAAAATATATGTATCCAACTCAAAATTAATTCTTCTGGTAAATTGATTGTTTCATATATTTTTTTTTTTTCACAGAAGAAAGATTCTTAATGTTACTATGGTACACTGCTTTCCTGCATTAAATTTCTGGGGCACTAAACAGAGGGAATTTCTCTTTCATGGTCAACCTGAGTCTCTTAAACTCATAGAAGTTTCCCATGAGTTCTAGAGTATAAACTTATTTTAAGAATAAAACAGGGTCCTAGAATTTGGCTGGCAGAATGACCTGGGTGTATGTAGTCGAAAGAGCCTTAGCCCTCCTGATCTTTGCTCTTACTGTTACTCCCAGGTATGTTCTATTACACAACAAAAGGAACTTTGAAAAAGGAATTATGATTAAGGGTGTGAAGAGAGAAAGATTCTCTTGGATTATCTGGATGAACTCAGTGTAATCACAAGAGCCCTTAAAAATAGAAGAGGAAGGCAGAAGAGTCTGTCAGAGAGATGCAATGGCTGAAGAACAGGTAGGAGAGATTTTAAGAGTGAGAGGGACTCCATCTATCATTACGGGTCTAAGATGCAGGGGCCACAAGCCAGTGAACATAGGTGGCTTCTAGAAGCTGAGAATGACTCCCAGCTCACAGCCAATAAAGAAATGGACTTCAGTCCTTCAATTGTATACAAATAAATTCTGTCAACCACCTGAATGAACAAAGAGATGGATTCTCCTCTAGCTCCAGAAAGGAACATAGTCCTGTTGACTCCTTTATTTCAGCCTTGTAATACTCAAGCACGGACTACGGTGCCTACTGGAATTCTAACCTACAGAAACTGGGCAATAATAAATGGCAGTTGTTTTAAGCCACTAAGTTTGTGTTATTTTTTACAGCAGTGATAGAAAACTCATACAGGATGGAAATAAAAATTTCTTTAAATACTTGGCCTATTTTATTTCCTGACCTTTGTTAAGGAATAAAATTCCCTTGAGCGACAGTCCTGTGAAAGAAGAGCAAAAAAAGGAAAAAAAAAAAAAATTGATAGGAAATAATGACCACTAAAATGCTTTGTTTTTTTCACATAAAAACCTAAGCAGTTATTTTCAACTGTCTTTAAGAGAACAATTTAGTCTTTAGTCAGTAATTGGAAAGAAAAGCACCTATGAAAAGCTGAATGGGTCAGTGATTCTGAATCTTTTATATAATACTTGAATGTTTTCTAGAACTACCAACATTTTCAAGATAAAATTTTTCAGTCTTGCCAAAATATGTTTCGTTTAATGTTTGAGCAGCATCCCAACACTAAGGGCTTTTGACTTTGAAATAGTGCCATAGCTGATCCTTTAACATGCCATTCCACATTTTGAATTAGGCAGCTTTAATGAATGATGTGTTGGGGGCAAGATGAAGTAAGATCCACATAGCAAGGCCAGTGGATCCTATGAGACCTTCCTTCACACCTCTGTGGCTATAAAATGGTTCTGTTGCCCTAAGGCAATATATTGTACATGATACCATGCCAATAAGTCAGGAAATCCTATAAGTCCTCTGAAGATTGTTCCTGTTCTGGCAATCACAGGATGGAATAAGACACACCATAATTATAGTAGATATCAGTTTTGGTATGAAAAGTCACTGTCATATTTTTAGGGGGTTGGGTGGTGCTACATTAGAGTGGCCCAATATATTGAACTTACTAGCATGTGGCTGGTCTCCTTGAAGAATGGTGATGCTTACAAAGTTTATTATCGGTCTCTGCTGCTGGAAAGTTGGACACTCAGCAATGGTAGTAGCTCCATTAGTCTTGGTGAGAGGAAGACCATATTATTGGGCATGTGTATAACCTTAAACAACATCAACATGCTCACTCTTCTCATGGGTTCATTGCATTACCACTCAGATGAACAGGAATAAAGTCTCTCTGGCTTTCACAAAATGAATCATCTTATTGTCTCATTGTAAAGAGACTTCTACACGGTAGACTTTTTTTTTTTTTTTTTTTTTTTTTTTGAGGTGGAGTCTTGCTGTGTCACCCAGGCTGGAGTGAAGTGGCATGATCTCGACTCACTGTAAGCTTTGCTCCTCGGGTTCACCCCATTCTCCTGCCTCAGCCTCTAGTAGTAGCTGGGACTACAGGAGCCCGCCACCACACCCAGCTAATTTTTTGTGTTTTTAGTAATTTTTAGAGACAGGGTTTTACAGTGTTAGCCAGGATGGTCTTGATCTCCTGACCTCATGATCTGCCCACCTCGGCCTCCCAAAGTGCTGGGATTACAGGCGTGAGCCACCGTGCCCAACCCACAGTAGACATTTTTTAAAGGATATTAACTTAAGATACAAAAACAGACATACTTTGTGTTCACTAAATAGGTCAATTCATATATTTCTTTTCTTTTTCTTTGTCTCTATTCTCTGAATCTCATTCCATCCAGTTCCCTGGGTAACCCACCAAACTATGCTACTTCCCAAGAGCTCATGTATATATGCAATTCACACCACTTAGATGACTAAGGGATTCTTCACGGCTCTGTCCACTAGAAAGATCTCCCTTCACTACACTCCTTTATAGTTTTTCCATGAGTGTGGTTAAGATGTCCTAGTAGTCCATCTGGGTCAAGCTTCAACATCAATGAACTAGGCTGAGTTTTTCCTCCTCCAATATCTGGTTAATGTTAATAACCAATAAAATTATAACAATAAATTGAAGAGAGACAATGATGCCGTATGGGCTTCTGAACTGTCTTTTTTTTTTTTTTTTTTTGTATAATTTAATCCTGGTTTTGGAACTGCATAGACCCATTCCCAAATATACCATTTTCTCTATGTTTATAGACCATGACTGTGTCTGCCCTACCTACGACGCAATGGGATCTATAATACTCAGCCAAAGATGGGCAGACCCACTTCCACTATCACTGGATGTTCCAAGGTCAGGCGATCAGCTCTCCTCCCACAACTGAGGACCCAGTAGCATACCAGGACCAGTTTTCAAATACAGGGATGTTCCCTGTCCCAGAATGTACAGCCTTGCTGAAGAAGCTTAGGAGCCTTCACTCTAACTGTCATACTATGGCTTGACAGAAATTACCTCTAGCAATATTGACTTAGCTGAAATGTCCTGAGTGGTAGAACCACTTGTAATGCAGACTAGATTTACTGCAGAATTGTAACTGTCTGAGTCCCTCAACTATAGAAGCCGCCCATATCACCCCAAAATGGATCAGAGTTGTATTACCAACAGCAGTCTATGCTACCATCAAAATCTAAAGAGGCCACTTTCTTAGCAGTGAGTGGTGTGAGGGGCAACAATTTATCCTTTCTTCTATGGAAGATAACCAAAAGGATTACCTTTGATAGCTGCATCCTAAAAAATACTCACAATAATGCAAGCTTCTGAATCTTCATAGAGTTTAGATCCCTTTTCTGACATGTGTGTCTTGCTGGGACATCTAGAGTACCACCACGTACTGCTCACTGAGACCTAATAGTATGATTCATCACTTAGTGGAACAGCACCATATTGTGAAACTCCAAGATGACCAAGTTCTCCGCAGATAACTACAGTGACAGAAAGCAAGAGTGTTAACAATGCCCCGGAGCAAATGAGTGCACATGTATTGCATCACTGCCGTGTGAATGTGTGTGGCTCCCACCTTCCTTACTCGTGCAATCAAGAACATATTTGCCAACTCTCTAGCTATAAACCAAGAGCCAGAAGCTGTGTTGATCTGCTTCTGTGAAATTACTGTATCCAGTAGAACAGGTTTATTTCCTGACATAATTCATCATTTCCTTGTTTTTGTTTTGTTTTTGTTTTTGAGGCATGATGAAATCTCTTTGTGATTTTGATGGAAGTGCTACCCTTTGCAGTCCTTCCTAGGATATGACATTTTTAAAATTTCTCTCTTAACTGGGGAAAACCTCAGGAACTTCCATTTAGGCTTTTCTGGCATAAGTCTTACCTCAGAGGTCAAAAAAACAACAAAATAGTTATGATAGCTGATAAGTATATCTATCTTGGTCATACATATGGACAATGGGAACCACTCGGGCTCTGTTGAGATGTACATAGACCAAAAATTCATTCATCACCTGGTTTCCACAAGTTTCTCTCTACCTAGTGAAACATGATGACATTTTCAGCTTTCTGGAACCAGTATGAGCGCAAACCTTGCATCTATCAAATCTCAAAAAATCCTAATATTCCTCCTTTCCCAATGCATGATTATTTTAACAAATGGTTTCAGATTTCTTTAGGAAAGGTTTGAAGGAATATTTACCATATTTCCTGGTAGTGGTGTTACAAAGTGCTTTCTCAAAGACTTTTGACTTCAGGTTCAATCTGCATCTGAAAAACTTAGATCTAGAATCTGAATAGATCTAGAACATGGATGAAATGCTCCAGTTCTCAGCATTTGATTTTTCAAAATTAATATTATTATACAACTCTAGCAACACCCAGATTGACTACCCGTTTGTCTCACTATTGGTAATATAATGGTATAATGTTATACTATTCATTGCCACAGACCTCTATGGATCAAATATCCCTCTTTGCTACTCTGCTTTGCTGCCCATTATGGAAATTGCATTTACCTTACCTCTGATGGTTATACACAGCCACCAGATCACCACCATTCCAGAATCTGCTACTCCCTTTATTACAAGGGAGACAGTACCAAGGAAGTATCTCTCATTATTGTGCTACAAAAGACAGACACTTTCCAGCTTTTCAATGATCACCTATTTTCTTAGTAGTAAGAGTATCACTGGACCTACTAAGGAACATAGCTAGGTGGTGGATTCTCGAGTCTAACATAGTGATTTCATTATAACGCTCCCACTTCTCTTGACCCCACTGACTACTTTCTCAGTATATTTCAGGAAGTATTTTTTCTATTGACCATCTTCAGAGCATGTTTCAAGAAGTTATTGTCAAAAAAATGCCCTTGTTAGGACATTGAAGCTCCAGCGGTGGGTGAGTGACCCATGCAAATAACTGACTATAATCCACGTGTAGTCTAGCCCTATTTTCTAACCCACAAGATTTACTCTTACATTTGTTTCCAGTCACCAGCAGTGCACACAGGCAGAGTCTAATTTCTTCAGCATGTGAGTGACTTCTTTCATTAACTAGAGTTGTACTTACCCACTGGGCTTGTCTGGGATGTGATGTCGAATGCCAGCCTGAAGGCAATAGGAGTGGCATGTGAGGATTGTGAGAAGAACAAGTGCATTTTGTAAGTTGCTGTCACAGGCTTTCTGTCTTCCAGAGTTTGCCTTTAGTTGGAAACTGACTTTCAGAGCCTATTTCTGTAAAATTGGTGCTTTCAAGGTAGTTAAACACAAAAGTCAAAAAATATACTTTGCAATTCTTAACTTTCCTATTGCTGTCATGTAGTTCACATGCCACATCCCCATACTAGATGTTGATATGTTCCTTATAGCAATTAGTCTCAGGGACAAGCTTTAGTCATTATAATATTACCAGCAATGGGGAGCTTTCGCTGTACTATTGGTGACTAGTCTTTCTGCAAAATCCCATCCTGAGGTTTTTTATTACTGTTCCTCTTACCAACTGTTTTTGCCTGGGTGCCCCAGAAGGAAGAGACTGTATTAAGGGCTCAGAAATTACAATCCCAGGAAGTGAGAGAAAAGGAAAGGTATTAGTCAGGGTTCTCCAGAGAAACAAAAACAAAAGGATATATACACATGTAGATATATGAGATTTATTTTGGGAATTGGCTTCTGCAATTATGGAGCCCAAGGAGCCCACATACGCCATCTGTAAACTGGAAAACCAGGAAAGCCAGTGGTAGACGTCAGAGTCCAGAGGCCTGAGAACTGGGGAGTCAATGGCATCCTTCTCAGTCCTAGGCTGAGGGCCTGAGAATCTGAGGTGCTGCTGTGTCCTGGAACCCAAAGGCCTGGAAATATGATGTTCTGAAGTGTCAAGGCAAGAAAAGATGGATGTTCCACCTCCAGAAGAGAGAAATAATTCACTTTTCCTCTGCCTTTTTGTTCTTTACAGCCCCTCAATGGACTCATAATATCCGCCCACGTTGGCGAGAGTGGATCATCCTTACTCATTCTACTGACTCAACTGCTAATTACTTCATGAAATACCCTGGCACATACACCCAGAAATAATGTTTTACTGGGATCCCTCAATCCAGTCAAGTTGACAGACAAAGTTAACCATCACAGAAAATGAATTAGGAACCTATGAAGAGACAATATGAGATGCATTACCAAGCTGGACACTGCCAGGTACAGTTGATTTCTCAATCCATTGTGAGAGTTTTTCAGCACATGGAAGGAAAGAAGAAAGAATGTATCCATCATATTCCATTTCCCATTGGTTGAAACTTTTCTGGGAGTTAATAACTGCCTGCCTCTTCCATCTGCACATGAGCAATCTCTGATCAGGGCCAGAATCTACTGGAAGCACCATGACACAAGTGAGAAGTATGCAGCATGAGTATGAGGCACTGTCCAGCATTCCTGCCTGAAATTAGGTGGAGCCCACACAGAGGTAACTGGAAAAAGGGACAGGTGGGGAAATAAACTGAAATGAAAGAAATATGCCTGGCATATTCACCAAAATCTATTTTTACATTTTGGGAAACTGTGGCCTATAGAAGAAAAATTAGTTGCTCAAGTCCTCACATACAGAAAAAATAGAGAAATCTGATCCATTGTACTGGCTCAACAGAAACTAAATTTTGGGCTATTCCCTCTGATGTTAGGGCTTTAGAGTACTTGTGTTTTTTAATAGCCTGCATTTGTTTGTACAAATATGTCTTGTTTTGTTTTTTAATAGACTTGTGTCTATATTTGTATTTGTGGTTTTCAATAGTCTGTCAAATATTAGCCAGATCTGATGATGGTAAAAGAAAACTGCTAGACTCCATATCCTATAGAAGAATGATAGTAAAATTATACTTTAAAAATGGATAGGGGAAAAATGCTATGGACTTATTTGTAACATTGTGATCAATTATGTTGATTCCTGGCTCAAGATTCTTTGAAGGGCAATGAGAAGGTGTGAGTCTAAAATGAGGTAGTTGGTTTTACCTTAATCTGAGATTTCTAAGTGGAACATTATCAGTTCATTTAGGCAATGAATCTGATATAATTTATCATCACAAGCAGGTGAGAGTATGTGTTCTTTTATGAGGACTTTCTGAAGATATTTTATTCACTAATGGGAAAGAAACCTAGCAACTATTGAGTGTTTAATATATGCTAAGCAGAGATTTTCACCCTTTAAAATACCTCACCAAAAGGAGTTGTTACACTTAAATTTCAGTTACTTCAAAGGTGGAAAAAATCACTAATTTGCCTTGAATGAGTTTTTCCTTCAGCAAATTCTAAGTGGATTAGAGTCCTTGATACAAAACTGGAACCGCTGCAGACCAGTGACCCTCGGGACTGGAAGGGAGCCTAAAGAAGCACTGTGTGTACAGTGAACTAGCCCAGGAAATGCTGGTCTCATTTTAGAGCCTTGGGACATGGGATTGCAATTGACTGCCTGTATTGATGTCTGCACAGTGAGTTCACTAGTCTAATAACTGCCTAATGAGCTGAGGCATCTCTCTTTAGCCAAAAACGAAAAAAAAAAATGAGACTTTTTCAGCACCTGGACAAACAATCTAAAATTGAAAGATCGAAAAAAGCATTTTAGTTGAAAAATAGTTATGTTATATTTACCATTTACATTTACTATGGTTTTTGGAAAACCTAAAATGATACCATTTTGTCTTAAGCATTTAAAATAAATATATTTAATTAAATGTTTCATTTTTAGATCATTGCTGCCTCCCATGTAGTGATAAAATGATACAGAGTGATTATAGATACATTTTCTGTTTTCTCCAAAGACAACAACTTGGAAAATTACACTGCATTGTAACAAACAGGACATTGGCCTTGAGACAGTCAAGATACAGAACATTGCCATTGCCATAAAATTCCCTTACGCTGCTCTCTATAGTCACCCACACTTCACTGTCTGCCACTCCCAGGTCCTGGCAATCCCTTTTCTGTGCTCCATTCCCATGATTTTGTCATTTCAAAAATGTTGAGTAAATGAAATCATACAGTATGTGACTTTTGGCGATTGGCTTTTTTTTCCACTCAGTATAATTCTCTAGAGATTTGTCCAGCTTGTTACAGTTCTTTTCTTTTTATTGCGGAGAAGTAGTTGGCAGTGTGAATGTACCACAGTTTGTTACTTGTTCACCTGTTGAAGGCCATCTGGAGTTATTTCCAGTTTTTGTCTATTATAAATAAAGCTGCTATAAATAATTTTGTGCAGATTTTTCTGCGAGCATTTACTCCTCTGGGATAACTGTGCAAGAATACAGTTGCTGAGTAGTGTGTTGGTGTGTTTTTTAAAGAAGCCTCCAAACTGTTTCCCAAAGTGACTGTACCATTTTCTATTCCCAATAGCAGTATGTGAGTGGTCCAGTTTCTCTGCATCTTTGCCAGCATTTGAAATTGCCACTAATATATATAATATATATTATACATTAGTATATATAATATATATTATACATACACATATATACACACACACTAGTGGCAATATATATAGCAGTGGTATATATATATATTAGTGTGTGTATATATATATTACACTAGTGACTATATATGCTAGTGGTATATATGTATTAGTTATTTCATATGAGTGTACAAATATATCTTTGTGGTTTTTAATTTGCATTTTCCCAATGATAATGATGTTGAATATATTTTCATGTACATTTTTGCCATTTATATGTGCTTTCAGTAAAGTATCTCTTCTTGTCTTTTCCCATTTTTTACTGAATTTTTTTAACTATTTAGTTTAGAGAGTGTGTATATATTCTAGATACTAGTCCTTTGTCATACATGTGGTTAACAAATATTTTTTCCCACTCCAGAGCTTATCTTTTCATTCTCTTAACAGGGGATTTATGTATTTTTTTTACAGACAGAGCAAAATATTTTAATTTTGATAAAGGACAATTGATTGAGTTTCACTCATATAGATTGTGCTTTTGGTGTGCCTTTTTTCTAGCCTTAGATTCTGAAATTTTTCTCCTATTTGGTTTTGGCTTATAGTTTTACATCTTGAATATAAGTCTGTTCTTCATTTTCAGTTAATTTTTGCTTGAAACGTGAGGCTAGACCAAGTTTCTTTTTTTTTTTTTCTTCTTTGTCTGTGGATATCCACTTGCTCTAGCACTATTTGTTGAAATCTATCTTTCCTCAATTGAATTGTACTTTTGTCAAATTTGTTTTGGGCATGTTTGTATTGGTCTGTTTCTGGTTCCTGTGTGCTGTTCAATTTACCTTGTGTTTGTCTCTGCACAAATATCCTGCAGTCTTGACTGTTGTAGCTATATTATATCTCTTGAAATTAGGTAGACAGAGTCTTCCTATTTTGTTCCTCTTTTTCAAATTTGTTGGCTTTTCTATTTTGTATATTTCCATATAAATTTTAAAACAATCTTGTCCATATCCAAAGAAATCTGATAGGAGTTATGTTAAAACTGAATATCAATTTGGGTAGAATGCTTGTCTTTATTAATTTTTGGTCTTCCAATTCATGAATACCATGTCTCTCCATTTATTTAGATTTTAGGTGATTTCTGTCATAAGCATTGTGTAGTTTTCAGCATACCTGTCCTCTACTTCTTTGGTAAATTTACAGTTAATTTTTTTTTGAGTGATGTAAATAGTACTGTATTTTTAATTTTAATGTCTATGTATTCAACATTAGTATATAGAAATGCAACTAATTTTTTCAATGTTCACACATATGTGTTTAAAGCATCAATAATTATGATAGTAATCCTATGTATTATGTATTTCTATTGCTCTTATTTTGGAAACTATTTTATTCAGATCTAGAAACTAAGCCTAAGAATGATTGAGCTACATGCTGTATCAGTTATGACTGCTGCATAGCAAACAACTTCAAAATTTCAATGGCTTAAAACATTTATTTTTTCTCATGCATTTGTCAGTTAGCTGGGGATTACCTGAGAGGCAGCTGCTCTAGGCTGGGCTTGGTTAAGCTGCAGGCTGAATCCAGCTCTATTACATAGTATCTTTCTTTGGACAGTGGACTAGGAGAGGAATATTCTTCTCATGATGGTAACAGAAGTATGAAAAGGCAAGCCCAACCATCTCAAACATGTAAACACATGTCGAACTTCTGCTTATATCACCAATGTTAATATCCATCAGCCAACGACACACACATGCTATAGGCCAACATCAGTGGAACACAGTGATATATTTCATCTCTACTGGGAGAAAAGGCAGCTTGGCACAGGGTGTAGATACAGATAGACAAATTATTGGTGCAAATAATTCAACCCTCCACATGTACCCAAGATCCAGCTATTATTAGTATGAGGCAGAGCTAGAGCAGAAGTCCAGGTCTGTCTGAATTCAAAGTACATGTATTATAAGTGATTAATATTATTCCCAATCAATAAAATGATCACAGGGTAGGCAATCTCTGTGAATAAATGATTGAATGAAATATTCAATTCTGCCCCTTGCTAAAACATACTTTGGATATGTAGATATGAACTTCATTTTTCTGGCAGTGGTGTAAAATTTTTCATCAGGTAAGCAGACTCAGTAATGACTCTGCTTTATTTCCTGTTCCTTCAATATCCAAATGTCCTCTGATCGCACTGGGTTATGGAATCTAAAAATGAAACTTTCTCAGTGTTGCAATGAAGTTGTTTTCCGATTTCAGTAAATAATGTTCTCTCCGACATTGTCCTGACTTCTATTTCATACCATTCTCTAGCAAACATTATTATCATCAAAGATCCCCTGCATTTTCATTACCTCCTTATCTCTTGATGTTTTCAGAAGACCTTTTCAAATGTCCTTTTAGGAAGTTAAGTTATCTTTAATGTGTACATTGCTTTTACAAGTCGCTTGCGTGTTTTTAACAAGTTTCATAATTGCTCTCATGAGGAGGAACTCTCTATTTACTATTCAGAGAGTGAAATTAGTAGGAAAGAACATCAGAAAGAAGAAATTGAACATTTCTTTGACAGACTTTCAATTGTGAATTTTTCCAAAATGAATGAGAATTCTAGAGGATTTTTGTTTTTGTTTATTTTTTAAAGAGGAAGTTGGCAGCTTCTGAGGATAACACTTGTGATAGAATCTTTAATGTTGTGGAAGAAACTGTCATTGCAAACAGTAGAAATCATGCGTGCATGGTCTCACGAGGCTAAGCCCTCATATTTTGTCTTTAGAATCCTAGAATAATTAACAGCTTATTTTATGCAGGAAAATCATGAAACCCATATATGATTTACGATGTATTTCTCTGTCTCAATCATCTTAATCAAGGATGTCGTCACTAAATGTAATACCCAATGAGGTGGGAATGCAATCCCCTAGCCTGTGGAGGTCTTTAGGACTATTGATGATTGATTATAGCAAGAGAGCCACTGAGCTTATTCAAATTGATGTGGAAGGACATACTCTTGGCCTCATACCTGTCTTGCTGGCATCAGATTCCAATACATTATCAGCAGCGGAAGAAACAAAATTTTGCGAGTTAAATTTCTGTACAAATACTTGATAGGAAACAAAAATCCTTATCTAATGCTTCAATGGCAAAAACAGATGCTTGGCTACTTTTGCTAAGTATTTTGAACATTACTGTTAGCACTCCTGTCACTTATTAATAGTTTTCAAATGAGGTTAGTATCTGACAGGAAGAGAAACAAGCACAGCCTGTTTTGAATTCCTTTTAAAATAAACATATTTCCTTTGAGGGTTTCTCTTAGGTAGGTGGTGCTTTGAAGCTGTCCCTGTGGCTCCGATTCACCCACAGTTTCTTTGTCAAGGAAATTTGTTCTTTCATATTAACTGTTAAATCTGTCTTACCACTCAGTTTCCATCTGTTTGAAAATAGCTTTCATTTTCAAACTTCGCCAGTTACCAGAGTCATGCTCAAAGTTCCTAACCAAGCACCCACTTGGGCCATGATCTGAGCGTGCTCGAAACTAAGGGTCCCTGCCGTCTGGTAGTTTATCCTGTAAAATTGGAAAGAGTATTGCAGAAAAACATATTAAATGTAGGGAAAAGCAAACAAGCAAAGCAAATGCATTTGTGAGACCAACAATGCAGACTGACAGAAAGAAAATTAAATCTGCTCGATCATGATATCAAAAAGAAACATTTTTATTTGTGAAACAAAGTGACACAGGTGCTCATGTTTGTTCTTTGATTCCTGGCATAGCTAAAATGTAAAAACCTTAACTGAACATCAAATGGACATTATTTTCTTGTTTGTCATTTTTAGTTTGCACTTGGGTAGACATAGAAAAAGATTGAGAGTCATGATGAATTATAAAGTATAATAATTTCTTAATTTTTCTTTTGTGGATGATTGTTATAATCCCAGCACTTTGGGAGGCCAAGGTGGGTGGATCACCTGAGGTCAGGAGTTCGAGACCAGCCTGACCAATATTATGAAACCCTGTCTCTACTAAAAATACAAAAATTGGCCGGGTGTGGTGGCCTGCACCTGTAATCCCAGTTACTCGGGAGGCTGAGAAAAGAGAATCGCTTGAACCCGGGAGGCAGAGGTTGCTGTGAGGCAAGATTACGCTATTGCATTCCAGCCTGGGCAATAAGAGTGAAATTCCGTCTCAAAACAAAACAAAACAAAACAAAACAAAACAAAACAAAATAAAACACAACAAAAAAAGAATTAAACACAGAAAATGTTTCCTTTGCTTATCTTGGGGACATTTTTCTCACATTTGTTTCTGAACTTTGAGAATTATAAGCTAATTTCATTAGCCACAAGGTACAATGCAATAATAAATATTTATAAAAGAAAAGCCACACACTGAATTAAATTTAACATAAATTATTTGTGCATAATTTTGTGTTTAAGATAACCTACACTTCCATTATCATAACTTATGGAATGAAAAGTTGCTTCACGCTTATTTATTTCAAGTTTCTGCCCTTGTTTTATATTAAATATATCAAGTAAATGTAAACAAAACACATATTAATATTTACTGAAAATAAAACACATATTAATATTTACTGAAATACATACATAAGCAAAATTTCAAGATTGAGGAAAACAAAAGCAAAAATCTTATAGCACTAAAGAAGAATATAGTTTTTGATTGTTCTCATTTTTGTCTGAGCTCCAAGTGAGATCTCTTCAAAATGCTGTAATCAGTTATACAGTTTTTATATTCATTTGCTTAACATATTTTTATATAATACCTACTATGTGCATTATTGAAAAGTAGAAAGCATAATAATTCTGTTGAAGAAAGACTTTTTCTAACATTGAATTCTTAAAGTAATCCATCATGGAAGTTATTACAAAAAGGACATGAAAGAAACAGAATCAGCAATATCTTTAACAAAATCTTTACTACAAATGTAATGATCAATGTATATGGCAGTTCTTCGTATGACCTTTGAGAAAAGCTAGAAGCAATAATCAAACTATGATTATATTTAGAGTGCATTATGTTAATATTGTATATAATATAATAACTTGAAAGTAAGCAAAAATAATTGATCTTTTGTCAAAGCAGCTGAGGGACGGTTGTAATCAAAACGAAAATCACTTCAATAAACACTTATTGACTGTCTACTGTGTACCTGAACCTGAGATAGGTGCTGATGTTTTAAAATTAATAAATTAGAGCAATTTCACTTCTTTTGCTTGATTAGACTTCATATTGGCTAATTACTTTACAGAAGTGGTCATTTTAATTTTATTGAAAAGCAAAAATTTTTTTAACTATTAGTGATAATTTTCAAAACATTACATTGAAGAATTAAGTATAGGTTACTTGCCCAAATGTAGATTATATCTATACTATTTTTTCTTTTTTGAGATAGGGTCTTGATCTGTCATCCAGGTTAGAGTGTAGTAGCACAGTCT
>NW_012105043.1:1805428-1821645 GCF_000951045.1 Mandrillus leucophaeus
GGATAGGCAGGGAAGGGAAACCAACACTAGAGAAACTTCCAGCATCAATTCACACTCCCATTCCTTTTAATGGCAGTCACATACTATGGGACTGATACATGGCAGCAAGTCATTGCTCAGACTCACCCCTAATATTTTCAGAATCTAGTACAAGAGTACAGAGTCCACATTCCTCATGTCTAAATATTTTAAATAACGAATTAAGCTACCAAAGTGTTGAATAAAATATGTACTGTTCTATTTTCCTCCCATGCCAAAGGCCTCTCTTTCCTCTGGTCTTGTTGTAGGCTCTGTGCTTCCTGGCCTAACTCAAACTGGTAGTGAAAAAAAACTGTTGAATTAAACTCCCTGTCCTGGCCTGTTCTTATTACTCCAATCAGATTGCTGCATCCGTAGGACCTGTGAAACAGGAACTCAGAAATGAGGACAGATGATGACTGCTTGCTAGTTCTACAATTGTGATAGCTATCTTATAAAAGTCTGTATTTCTTATCAGAATCCCCTGGATTTCAGAATCGTAATATTTGCATGAAATGTAAACTGTGTTTTTCATAATACTGCCCGTAGGATGTAGACAGCAGCCTAAAATCAAACACAATATTTCTCTAGTAAAAATATTAATATTGAAGATGGCCGATTATAAATAGTTACAGCCTGGGGCTTCCACTGAGAAGAATAAAAACGGTGAGTGAATCCTGCACCAGCAACTGAGAGATTCAGGTTCTCTCACTGGGACCCATTAGGTTTTTGGTGTGACCCACGGAGGGCAAGGAAAAGCAGAGCAGTGCAATGGCCCACCTGGGAGTCACACAGGGAAAGGGGAGCTCCGACTTCTAGCCAAGGGAGGCAGAGAGTGATCATGCTACCTCACCTGGGAACTACGCTTTTTCCGTGGATCTGTGCAATCTGCGGATCTGGAGATCCCCTTCATGAGCTCGTGCCAGCAGGTTGGTTCCCAAGCACAGAGCTGTCCAGATTCTCAGCTGCCACTCAGCTGAGGACTGCCTAAGACCAATGAGTTCCCCGGAGGAGAGAGAGCAGTCACCACTGTG
The DNA here is from genome assembly GCF_000951045.1 of Mandrillus leucophaeus. Lineage (NCBI taxonomy): Eukaryota > Metazoa > Chordata > Mammalia > Primates > Cercopithecidae > Mandrillus > Mandrillus leucophaeus. Next base: position 1,806,481 of record NW_012105043.1, read on the forward strand.
GCTGCCTGGGGCCTAAGATGTCTGAGCTCCCAGTGGGAGGAAAAGTAGCCATCATTGCAGCTCCAGTCTGCCATTTTTTCCCCTGGTGTGGTGATTATTAAGACTATCAATTCCCCTGGACAGTTTGGACGCAGGAGGAATACTCCACAGCACAGCAGGACACAGCACAGTACAGCACAACTGTTGTCGCAGAAGGTGGCCAGACTGTCTCTTTAGGGTAGACCCTGACCCATCCCTTCTCACAGGGTGGGGCCTCCTTGCAGGAATTTCAGCAATGTAGCCAGAGGTTTAGGGATAGAACTCTGATCTCCCTGGGACTGAGAGCCTTGGGGCAGGGACAGCCATGGTCTCCATGGATCAGCAGACTTACTCTTTCTCCCTACTGCCTGGGAGGAATCCAGGCAGTCCAGATGAGTGGGATTCCCCCCAGGGCAGCAAAACCCCATCCAAAGACCAGCAACCTCAAAAACTGAAGCTAAATAAACTAATGAAGATGAGAAAGAATCAACAAAAAAACACTGAAAACTTGAAAAGCTAGAGTGTCTCTTCTCCAAATGATTCCAACACCTCTCCAGCAAGAGCACAGAATTTGGCAGAGGCTGAGATGAATGAATTGACAGAAATAGACTTCAGAAGGTAGGTATCAGAAACTTTTCTGAGCTAAAGAAGCGTGTTCTAATCCAATGCAAAGAAGCAAATGACCATCATTAAACATTACAGAAGCTGTTAACCAGAATGACTAGTTTGGAGAGGAATATAAATGACCTGATAGAGCTGAAAAACACAACACAAAATCTTCACAATGTAACCACATGTATCAATACTTGAATTGACCAAGCAGAGGAAAGAATTTCGGAGCTTGAAGACTATCTCGCTGAAATAAGACAGGCAGACAAGACTACAAAAAAATAAAAAAAGAATTAAAAGGAACAAAGAAAATCTCCAAGAACTGTGGAATTATGTAAAAAGACTGAACCTATGACTGACTGGGGTACCTGAAAGAGACAATAGGTATGGAAGCAAGTTGGAAAACATACTTCAAGATACCATCCAGGAGAGCTTCCCCAACCTAACAAGATACGCCAACATTCAAATTCAGGAAATTCAAAGAATCCCATTAAGCTACTCTACAAGAAGATTAACCCAAACACATACAATCATCAGATTCTCCAAGGTTGAAATGAAGGAAAAAATGTTAAGGGCAGCCAGAAAGGCCAGGTCTCCTACAAAGGGAAACTCATCAGACTAACAGTGACCCTCTCAGCAGAAACTCTACAAGCCAGAAGAGAATGGGGCACAATATTCGACATTCTTAAAGGAAAGAATTTCCAACCCAGAATTTCATATCTAGCCAGACTAAGCTTCATAAGTGAAGGAAAATTAAATTATTTTCAGACAAGCACGTGCTGAGGGAATTCACCACCACCAGGCAAGACTTGCAAGATCTCCTGAAGGAAGCACTAAATATGGGAAGAAAAAAACTGTTACCAGCCAGTGCAAAAATACACTGAATTACAAAGACCAATGACACTATGAAGCAACTACATCAACAAGTCTGGAAAATAACCAGCTAGCATCATCATGACAGGATCAAATTCATATATAACAATAATAACCTTAAATGTAAATGGGCTAAATGCCCCAATAAAAGGACAAAGAATGGCAAGCTGGATAAAGACTCATTGGTGAGTTGTATTCAAGAGACTCATCTCATGTGCAAAGACACACATAGGCTCAAAATAATGGTATGAAGAAAAATTTAGCAAGAAAATGGAAAGCAGAAAAAAGCAGGGACTGCAATCCTAGTTTCTGACAAAACAGACTTTAAACCAACAAAGATAAAAAAAGACAAAGAAGGGCATTACATAATGGTAAAGGGATCAATTTAACAAGAAGAGCTAACTATCCTAAATATATATGCACCCAATACATTAGCATCCAGATTCATAAAACAAGTTATCAGAGACCTACAAAGGGACTTACTCCCACACAATAATAGTGGAAGACTTTAATACCCCACTGTTAATGTTAGATCATTGAGACAGAAAATTAAGGACATTCAGGACTTGAACTCAGCTCTGGATCAAGTGGACCTGTCAGATATCTACAGAATGCTATGCAAAATGACACAATATACATTCTTCTTGACAATACATGGCACTTACTCTAAAACTGATCACATAATTGAAAGTAAAACATGCCTCAGCAAATAAAAACAACAACAACAACAACAACAACAACAACAAAAACAAACAAACAAAAAAAAAACCCGTAAAATATTAAACAGTCTCCAAGACCACAGCAAAATCAAATTGGAACTCAAGATTAAGAAACTCACTCAAAACCACACAACTACATAGAAATTGAACAACCTGCCTCTAAACGACTCCTAGGTAAAAAAATGAAATTAAGACAGAAATAAAGAAGGCCTTTGAAACCAAGGAGAACAAAGAGGAAATGTACCAGAATCTCTGGGACATAGCTAAAGCAGTGTTAAGAGGGAAATTTATAACACTAAATACCTACATCAAAAAGCTAGAAAGATCTCAAATCGACATCCTAACATCACAACTAAAAGAACTAGAGAACTAAAAGAAAACAAACCCCAAAGCTAACAGAAGACAAAAAATAACCAAGATCAAAGTGCTACTAAAGGAGATAGAGACACGAAAAACCCTTCAAATAAATCAATGAATTCAAGAGCAGTTTAAAAAATAATAATAATAATAAAATAGATAGACTACTAACTATACTAATTAAGAAGAAAAGAGAGAATAATCAAATAGACACAATAAAAAATGATAAGGAGGATATCACCACTGTTCCCACAGAAATACAAACTACCATTAGAGGATATTATAAACACCTCTATGCAAATAAACCAGAAAATCTGGAAGAAATGAATACATTCCTGGACACATGCACCCACCTAAGACTGAACTAGGAAGAAGTTGAATCCCTGAATAGACCAATAACAAGCTCTGAAATTGAGTCAATAAAAAAAAAAAAAAAAAAACCCCAGGATCAGACAAATTTATAGCTGAATTGTACCAGAGGTACACAGAGGAGCTGGTACCATTTCTTCTGAAACTATTCCAAATAATTGAAAATAAGGGACTTCTCCCCAACTCATCATGAGGCCAGAATCATCCTGATACCAAAACCTGGCAGAGATACAACAAAAGAAAACTTCAGGCCAATATCCCTGATGAATGTCAATGCAAAAATCCTCAATAAAATGCTGACAAATCAAATCCAGCAGCACATCAAAAAGCTTATCCATCATGATCAACTTGGCTTTAACCCTGGGATTCAAGGCTGGTTTGACACATGCAAATCAATAAATGTAACCCATCACATAAAAAGAACTAAAAACAAAAGCTACATGATTATCTCAATAGATGCAGAAAAGGCCTTTGATAAAATTTAACATCCCTTCATGTTAAAAAAAAAAAAACCTCAATAAACTAGATATTGATGGAACATATCTCAAAGTAATTAGAGCCATTTGTGACAAACCTACAGCCAATATCATATTGAATACTGAATAGGAAAAGGCAAAAGCTGGAAGCATTCCCTTTGAAAACCAGCAGAAGACAAGGATGTCCTCTCTTACCACTCCTATTGACATAGTGTTGGAGGTTCTGGCCAGGGCAATCAGGCAAGAGAAAGAAATAAAGCGTATTCAAATAGGAAGAGAGGAAGTCAAACCGTCTCTGTTTGCAGATGACATGATCCTATATCTAGAAAACCCCATCATCTCAGCCCCAAAGTTTCTTAAGCTGATAAGCAACTTCAGCAAAGTCTTAGGATACAAACTCAATGTGCAAAAATTCCAAGCATTCTTATATGCCAACAACAAACAAGCAGAGAGCCAAATCATGAATGAACTCCCATTCATAATTGCTACAAAGAGAATAAAATACCTAGGAATACAGCTAACAAGCGAAGTGAAGGATCTCATCAAGGAAAACTATAAACCGCTGCTCAAGGAAATCAGCGAGGACATAAACAAATGAAAAAACATTACACACTCATGGTTAGAAAGAATAAATATCATGAAAATGGCCATACTGCCCAAAGTAATTTAGAGATTCAATGCTATTCCCATGAAACTACTGGTGACATTCTTTACAGAATTAGAAAAAACTACTTTAAAATTCATATGGAAGCAAAAAAGAGCCCATATAGCCAAGACAATCCTAATCAAAAAGAACAAAGTTGGAGGCATCACGCTGCCTAACTTCAAACTATACTACAAGGTAACAGTAACCAAAACAGTGTAGTACTGGTACAAAAACACACACAGACCAATGGAACAGAATAGAGATCTCAGAATGAGACCACACATCTACAACCATCGGATCTTTGACAAACTTGACCAAACAAGCAATAGGAAAAGGATTTCCTATTTGATAAATGGTGCTAGGAAAACTGGCTAGCCATGTGCAGAAAATTGAAACTGGATCCTTTCTTTACACCTTATACAAAAGTTAACTCAAGGTGGACTAAAGACTTAAAATCCAAAACTATAAAACCCTAGAAGAAAATCTAGGCAATACTATTCAGGACATAAGCACAGGGAAATATTTCATGATAAAAATATCAAAAGCAATTGCAATAAAAGCAAAAATTGACAAATGGGATTTAATTGAACTAAAGAGCTTCTGCACACACACACAAAAACTATCATCAGAGTGAACAGACATGCTGCAGATCCAGAATCTATAAGGAACTTAAACAAATTTACAAGAAAAAAACAACCCCATTAAAAAGCGGGCAAAGGACATGAACAGACGCTTCTCAAAACGGCTGGAGTACAGTGGTCTAATCATGGCTCAGCGCAGCCTCAAACTCCTGGTCTCAAGTCATCCTCCCACCTCAGCCTCTGCAGTGGCTACGTATATGAATGTTTGCTACCACACCCAGCTAATCTCTTTTTAAATTATTTATTAGAGACAGGGGCTCACTATGTTGCCTAGGCTGGTCTCAAACTCCTGGCTTTAAGTGCTCCTCCTGCCTCAGCCTCCCAAAGTTCTGGAATTACAGGTGTGAGTCATTGCTGATAGCTAAAAATTACTTTTCATTTTTCATGCCATCACCAACAAAAGGATAAAGAGAAGACAGCTCCAAAAGTTTGGGCACTAGGGAAAATGATTTTGGTATTAAGAATTTTCCACAAGTAAAACATGGAGCTGAAACTGTGAAAAAACAAGACTTGATTCCAATTGTGTTTCAGTTATTTGTTTCCATGAATCTGTAGCATTCATTCAAAATGATTACTGAAGAGAGAAAACATTTTAAATTAATTAAGTCCATTTTATTAGAATATAATCCTGATTAAGGCTAAGGATCTCCTTTGATCCATATTGTTCTTGAAAGATATTGATAAAGCTTAAGAACATTTAAAGAAGAAAATCCTAGAGAAAATTTATTTTTTCAGTTTTTCCCATAATTGAGGCCACATTAAGCTTGGTATTTCTCCCTAAATTTATTATTCTTCTGTGAATAATTTTTGTTTCAGCTTGTCTTTTTCAGAGGAAAAATTATCCCACTTTTTTGCTCTCAGATATTTACATTGAAGTTTAAAGGTTTTAAATAAAGATACACAATAGAGATAAATTTTTCTTTTAACTGTGGCATTTGAAGTATTTTTTCTCTCAAAAATGAGTGCTTTGGGTTCAGTTCAATTATTTTTACATTATGTATTGCTCCAGTGTGCTGTCTCAAAGATACTTCTCCCTGGAAATGTATATGAAATGATTATAATTTAATTGCTTTTAAATGTTACATGATGAAGTATGAAATTATAATCTTGCTTTTTGCATTTGGATTGCTAATGATGGCTGCTTTTGATGTAAATATGTGTGTATATACTTTTCAAACAAGTGCTGGTAATGATTTACTTATAAGAATTCTTTGGCCGGGATCAGTGGCTATAATCCCAGCACTTTAAGAGACTGAGGCTGGAGGATCACGAGGTCAGGAATTCGAGACCAGCCTGACCAACATGGTGAAATCCCATCTCTACTAAAAATACAAAAATTAACCAGGCGTGGTGGTGTGCGCCTGTAATCCCAGCTACTCAGGAGGCTGGGGCAGGAGAATCACTTGAACCTGGGAGGCAGAGGTTGCAGTGAGCTGAGATCATGCCATTGCACTCCAACCTGGGCGACAGAGCAAGACTCCCTCTCAGGAAAAAAAAAAAAAAATTCTTTGACCATGCTATGGAATAACATAATCATGTTTTGTTTCATATATCCAATCACTTACACACAGCTCTAGGCACTGACCAAGGAAAAAGAACAAATGAACATATAAGGAAGAAAATGTTACAACAAAACCTTGACTGTATTTATGGTCCTTGACTGTATTTATGGCTGTATGACGATCTGGGGAATTCTGTGTCGTAGTAAGATTTCTCTTCTCTATACATTCTTTAAATTAGGAAGAAAAAAGATAAGAGCTGAGAAAAATAAAAATAGGTATACCTCTGCCTAATGTAACACTATAGTTTTTTATTATTATTTTAAATATTTTTCATATATATTCATCCATCAAACATCTAGTCTAGTTTCAATACATAGGTGGCCAGTTGATTTTATGTTTGTTTGTTTGTTTATCGATAATATATTATGTCTGCTTACTCTTTTTCAAATTGGAACTACTGATATAAATGAATTTGTCCGACATATGGATGATCGGCCCCAAAATATCCAAAATCCTAGAAAAGTAATTTATATATAATACCTTCCCATTGAATGGTTAATCTGTCAGCAGGTCAATCTTTATAGACTAGTAGGAACTCACTATTCCCCTAGTTAGAATGTGGTCTTTTTATATTAAAAGGCCGAATATATTATCTCTTCACAGGCATATCTTAAAATACTGTTTTTAAATATATAATATGAAATATATATATATTACATATATAATATAAGTTTATTTTTCTCAGTAGTCCCAGAATAAGCCAGACATTTTGCTACTGAAAATAAGATGTTATGTAAAGTTAACACTAAAATAAAATAAATTTCTTCACAAATTGTTCTTAATTTATCTTTGTGTTATTCTCTCTCTAATGGCTATAATTGTTGCCATCTATATCCATGAATATTACTTGAGTTCTAAACCTCCATTTTATGACTTTGGTCATGCTTTTATTTTTCTGCCCTGAATTCTTCCTCTTCTCCTGTGTTTTCTTTCTAAGACTCTGTGCTTTTAATTCCAAATGATAGTCTCAAATGACCAATGAAGTAAACTAAAAATAATTTAGCCTGCATCAACATTTCTTTTTCTTTGCATTTTATGGTACTTATACTTTATACCTGATTTATTCATCCATTGGTTCTTTCAATAAGTATGTCTTAAATTTTATGAGCTACACTATAGTCTGGGAACATAACAATGAATAAAGCTCAATCCCTGTCCTCAGCAATCTAACAGCCCAATGTCTCAACTGATAAAAACATACTATGAACTTTCCAAGTAAACAGAAGTTTCTTTGAGTTCAATTATCTTCTTTTTCTTCTTTACTCATCATGGTATCATAGTATGTATAACTCTGGAAAGCACACAGTAGGTTCTCAATTAATATTTGACAAAATGAATATATGAAAGCATTAATGCATAAAATTGTGTGCCGGTGCAAGTGCTATAGAAGTTTACAGAAAAGTGTACAGAGAACTTTACAGGAAAAGAAATCTACCTGCTTCAAAAGCACCTGAAGAAGAGATATTGGACTTTCGAGTTGATACTTAAACAGCAAGGGATGGCTACTAGGTGTAAAAAAAGAAGAAAGATGTCACAAGAAATGGCGAAAAGACATGAAAAAAATACGGTATATGGCACTTTAGAGAATTGTGAGGAATTTGATATAATTCACCCCAAGCTTCAAGCCCTTCTATATTTCTCTTGACAAACTCCCACATCTTTTCAATACAGAAAGGATTGTTGGTTGGTTGGTTGGTTTTTAATTTAAAGAAGATCCAATTTCTTTGATTAAAACTCATGCTGATGCCAAACAATAAGTAGTGAATAAACCTTGTATTAAAAATCAGAACATGCTAGTTATAAAAAAATATAACTTTAACTCACTGTAGGGCCTTTGAAAGTTAACTTTCCCTCTCTAGGCCACAATTTACACACAAATATAATGAAAATGTTGCAATAGTCTCTCTAGTCCTTCCCACTACAGAATATTCTAGGAACCTTGACTCTGAACTCCTAAAATTTCCCATTTTCAATAGGCTGAGCAAGAGAAGTAAAATACAAAGGGAAGGATGTTACAAAAATATCACAGAGATAACATATTAGGAAGAGTGCAGCACTGCTTGCTCAGAAATATTGAAGGGAAATGATGGCTATATATCTGATTATGAAGAGTATAATCATTTTTTTGGAAGCAAGAGAGGTCAGATCAGAGGACTCTGAGTGTAATGCTATCACAAGGCCATTGTCTTTTATGAAATTTAGAAGCAGCAGAGTCTCAACAAAAAGGAAAGAACTGGTACAGTTAATTAAAAATCAAAAGACTATAGTAATTGTGGTGCTTAGAAATATCACAACAAATGCAGTCAGGATTTTAGTCTATGCTACACACATCTTTCTAACTTTACTACTTTCTAACAATGCTATGTTGACAGATAAGCACCTTCATTAACACAGTGAGACACCTGGACTTGAAGAAAGGAGGCAGTTCAGGACATGTGAAAACATTCATTCAGTGCCATAAGCAAGCTTCCACCACTGTGGTTACCAGTCTGTGTGTGTATGAATTCTTATGATGTGTTCAGCTCTGTCTTAGAGCTGCTTCTATGGCAACCGACATGGATAAAAAAGGATAAACATTTGATAAAAGCAAACAGGAAAAAATCCCTACCTCTGGGGTGTAATAAATATGGTGAGTTTTGTAATGAGAAGCTTTCACAGCATGATGTTTTGGAAGGAAAATCCATTTTAGGCAACCTGCTCATGGACAGTCCAGCAACGTACCAGAATGGCTGTGGGCTTACAATACAGTCAGCTCATTTACTCATCTACACACACATGGGAGCAAACCCTATATGTCATATACTGTGCTTGGCTCTGTAAAGAAAAGTGAGGCACATGCTACTAAATGTTGCATCTTAAGTGGGAAAACAAATAAAAAATATAAAAATTCAGATAGTTCATTAAATTACAGGGATGTATGTAATAAACATCATAAAAACTGTAATAAAACAAATTTTAGAGATTTCAAAGGAGCAAAACATCACTTCAACTGAGTACATTAGGAGAAAAAGCAGAGAGGAAGTGGTGTTTGAGTCAATAAAATAACGCATACATTAAAAGTGACAGATATTCATTGAATATTATTTCAAATACACAGAAAAATAATAATAAAAAATTATTTGGAATCACCAAAATATAATCACTGTTTAGCAAAGTGGTGTATTTTTTTCAAGTCTTTTTACATATAAAAGAGAGAAAAATAAAGTAATATTTTATTTAATGCATTTTTTTCTGTTTTTTCTCCTTGTCCTTATTCTGTAAGTATTTTCCCACGTTTTCCCCTAGCCTTAATGGATGTGACTTCTTACAAACACATTGTGATTTCTCCTTGGAGTCTCTCCTTTAATGGTTGAGGTCTCCTGGGGGATCCAGGGTGATCAAGAGAAGATAGAGACCAGTCAGTCTTGTAGAACCTAAGGAAACTTTATTGAATTCATAATGCCTAGTGGCATGATATAAACAGACAGTCAGGCAACGTGATTTCTAAAACCAAGCTAAATGGGGTAAAACGTTTTTCCTAATAATATATCAAATAGAGTAAAACATTTTTCTAATAATACATCATTTGAGTTTCAATCAACTTTATTTCTTTCTTTATCAATGTGACTTCACCCCATTATAAAAATCCACCTCCCACATTATTTAGCAAGGGTCATTGAAGGAGAGGCAGAAGGAAAGAAGCTTTACATTTTCTTTGGGTTTCTCATCTGGCTTTTTTGTAGTAGTTTGTGGGTCATGAAAATATCGGATACATTTCAGGGCTTCTGATAACTAGGTACTCAGTATACTGTGATAGACCATTTTGCCTTGTTATAAAGAAATATCTGAGGCTGGGTAACTTAAAAAGCAAAGAGATTTAATTGCCTGATGGTTCTTCAGGCTGTACAAAAAGCATGGTGCCAGCATCTGCTTCTGGTGAGGACCTCAGGAAGCTTCAAGTCATGGCAGTAGTAGCAGATTTCTCATATGGTAGAGAGAGGGAGCAAAAGAGAGAGAGAAGGGAGGAGGTTCCTGACATTTAAACAACCAGATACGTAAACTAACTGAGAACTCACTCGTCACCAAGATAATGGTGCCAAACCATATATGAAGGATCCAACCTCATGATCTAATCGCCTCCCACCAGGTCTCATCTTCAAAACTGAAATCGCGTTTCTTTTTTTTTTTTTTTTTTGGAGATGGAGTCTCGCTTTGTGTCACCCAGGCTGGAGTTCAGTGGCATGATCTCAGCTCACCACAACCTCTGCCTCGCAGGTTCAAGAGATTCTCCTGCTTCAGCCTCCTGAGTGGCTGGGATTGCAGGTGTCTGCCACCACACCCAGATAATTTTTGTAATTTTGTAGACACAGGGTTTCACCATGTTGGCCAGGCTGGTCTTGAACTCCTGACCTAAGGTAAGCCACCCACCTCGGCCTCCCAAAGTGCTGGAATTACAGGCATGAGCCATTGTGCCTGACTAAAATCACATTTCAGCATAAGATTTGGAGAAGACAAACATCCAAATCATATTATTGATGCACTATGTTTCCTGGGTCCATGAGCATCTTGGAGTCAGCATCTACATGTGTAAATATGATTATGCCAACTTTTGGATTCAAGATGGCAGTGTAAAGGATATGCCACACCTCTCTTCCCCAAAACCACGCCTCTATATATTACACACAAATACGAAATAGAAGCTTCACCACTGATGAAAACAATAAGTCATTTGTAACTTGCACCAGATGTAGAGAGCAAATGATAGATAGGGAAATGACTTAGCAGAGAATCCAACCCAAGTGCTTGCAGGGGAGGTACTAGTAAGATCCTGATTTCTCCACTGGAATCCATTTTGAAGTTAGGTGATAAAGAGTCAGGAATTGCTGGTACTGCAGAAAGTAGGAATGCCATAGGGAGTGAAAACTAAGCAACAATGTGATTGTTGTAGAAAGGAGTGTTCAGGCTCCGTCTTTGTTTCCTATCCCTTCAGACATGATTTTCTTTTCTTTTTTTTTTTTTTTTTTTTTTTTTGAGACGGAGTCTCACTCTGTTGCCCAGGCTGCAGTGCAGTGGCATGATCTCAGATCTCAGCTCACTGTAACCTCCGCCTCCCGAATTCAAGTGATTCTCCAGACTCAGCCTTCTAAGTAGCTGGGATTACAGGCATGCACCACCACACCTGGCTAATTTTTGTATTTTTAGTAGAGACGGAGTTTCTCCATGTTGGTCAGGCTGGTCTCAAACTCCTGACCTCACGTGATCCGCCCTCCTGTACCTTCCAAAGTACTGGGATTAAAGGCATGAGTCACCACGCCCGGCCTATTTTTCTCTGCAAAACAGATTCAGAGGGACTTTTGGCATGGGTTATCAGGCATTAGAGGAGGACAAATTGACAGCTCCTATTGGGAAATGAATCCCTAAATAAAACTCTGCCTCTGATACTGAGGCCCCTTAGCACTTTTTCTCTATGCAACTCCAGAAAATCAACTGCCATGTTAATAAATATAAAGAAAAAGGAAGGAAGGACCTTCTCTGATTAAGAAACAAAAAGTGACTGGCCATCTATTTGCTCTGCATTGAAACCTCCCTGTTTATAAGAACTACCTAATCACAGAGATTTCAATTCCAGCTTATGTTTTTCTATTTTAGTGACTCTTTATTGCATATTAATGGACAGTTCACTTCCAGAAAGAGATAAAAGTGTCCTTGTGCCTCTTAGTGAAGTCTTCTCTTACCAAGGGTAGTGTCATGGGCTATGTCCTAGAGACTGCAAAGTCATACCTCTATCTGGAAACACCCTGCTCTAATCTCCTAATTTGTGAGACCATATTTATAAATTCCCACTAGAAAACTCATTGTCTTCAGTGTTAACATTTCTCAAACAAATATATCATGATTCTGTTTTGAAGTCTCATAGCAATATGCTCTTATTATTTAGAGATATTAATGTAAACATCTGAAAAAAGTACTAAAAGAATGTGATTGCATCTGGAGAGTGGGATGAAGTAGGAGTAAAAGGAAGGACAATTGTTGCCTGTAAAAATTCTGGTCTCTTGGTGGCTCACACCTGTAATCCTAGCACTTTGGGAGGCTGAGATGGGCAGATCACTTGAGGTCAGGAGTTTGAAATCAGCCTGGCCAACATGGTGAAACACGGTCTCTATGAAAAATACAAAAAAATTTAGCCGTGCATGGTGGCAGGAGCCTGTAATCCCAGCTACTCAGGAAGCTGAGGCAGGAGAATCACTTGTACCTGAGAGGCGGAGGTTGCAGTGAGCCAAGATCAGGCCACTACACTCCGGCCTGGGCGACAGAGTGAGACTGTCTCAAAACCAGAAAAAAAAAAAAAAATCTTGTAAACTTTCTGATTTTTAAAAATAGCTTGCCTAATACCTTAATACCTTTATATGAGAGAGAAGAAAAATGGATGTTAGAAATAAAGCATTACCAAATTTAAAGCTTTTTTTTTTTTTGATACAGGGTCTCACTCTGTTACCCAGGCTGGAGTGCAGTGGTGGGATCTCAGCTCACTGCAACCTCCACCTCCCAGGCTCAAGGGATCATCCCACCTCAGCCTCCTAAGTAGCTGGGACAACAGATGTGCACCATCACGCCCGGCCAATGTTTTGTATTTTTGCTAGAGATGGGGGGTCTCGCCATGTAACCCAGGCTGATGTTGAACTCCTGAGCTCAAGTAGTCTCCTCGCCTCAACCTCCCAAAGTGCTAGGATTACAGGCATGAACCACCATAACTGGCCCCAATTTACAGTATTTTTAAATCGGATGGCAATAGACATTTAAGTTTTATATCAATCTGCCCAGTTTTGGGAATTATTGTATTGTAAAAAGTTCCAATAAAAAATAATTAATATAAAAATATTTTAATTGTGTGTTTGGCCTAAACATCCTTCTTTCTTTCTAATATATATAGAATTATTTTTCCCTGCTAGATTCCAAAAAACAATTCTGGTTTAAAAAGAAGGAAAATTTTGCAGCCTCTTGAAACTTGTCAAATTACTTTTTGAGATATTTATAACAGTAGTCACACTTACCAGGTAACAACTGAGAGGTACCCTCAAAGTAGGAAAATTCTATGATTTTGGGGACCTGCAAATAGCCCATCGTGGATTATCCACATAATGGAAAACAGCAGGAAAAATAATTAGAAAGTTGTATTTGAACCAGTTAAGAAAGGTTTAACTGAGACATACTATATTAATATATTATTTTGGCAATGGGGAGTCATTGTTCTTCTTTTTAAACGAGAATAAAAAAAGAGCATAATTTAACATGAGTTTCCTCATGGATTTCCTTTGTTTTTTCTTTTCAGAACAGAAAAAGAAAGGAGGAGAAGAAACTCATGTCAAATTATCTTGATATAAATGAATTGGAAGGTAAGATTAATAAAGTTATTGGGTTATTGGCTTATCTATTGATATTAAGAGATTAAAGCAATAAGTGAAGGTATTGGTATCGAGCTCAAGACAGTAAGTGAATGCTTGAAGGAATATCTACAAATGGAGAGTTAAAAAAAGATTTAAAATATTTCACCTTTTTAGCAGGGAGGGTAACTAAAAGGTAGAAAGAGTGATATGTAGAGATCTAAATCAGAAAAAGATCAGTTAAATTTAGGAACAGAAAAATATATAATATCAGGGCTACTCTGCATGTACACAGTATTATTGTCTTTGGGCAGAATATTGACAAACTAAGATGTCATTGATTGCATCATTACATTATCTTAATATGGAGTTCACACAAAGTAGAGAAACTAATAACCCAAGAAAATAGAGCGACATTATAAAGATAAGAAGTCATAGTGAGGCAAAATTTGGTTTGGTGGAAAAAAAAAATCATGTGGAAGGTGTACAAAGAATACATGGTCAGAGAGGAAATTGTTTCTTGACCATTTGTAAGCACTTATCTAGACTTTCTAGCACATTTCAACAGTACTGAGAACAGGCTGGAAGTGCAGAGGCCCCATGCTGAGCAGGCTGTGTGCAGCCTCAGAGCCAGAAAAGCTCTGCTGTCTCTCAAATGGACCGGGCACATCCAGTTCCAGGCATTCTCCTCAAGCAGCTGGCTGAGAGGTATAGTATCCTTCCTTCACGACACCCAAGAACCTCAAGAAATGTTAAAATTAATAGTCAGGTACATAAAAGTAGATATAAAATAAAATTTTTGAGTACCTCTGCAATATCCCTGGTCCCTTTATTTGGTCCTTTTGTGTCATAATCACATTCCTTTATGATCTGCTTTGGCAATGAAAAAGTAAGTGTAGAATGCTTTGGAAATTTTAAAAATAGATTCTTCATCCTCTTTCTTCACACACATTTGAAATATATTTCTTTTAAAACCTCTAAGCATCTGGGTAGAAAATGGACAGTTTGAATTTACATGTAATAAAAGGTAACATTTGAATTTACATGCAATAAAAGGTAACAGTTATAAGTGCACAGCTTGATGAGTTTTGACAAATGTAAATATCAACCACTATGCTAGACAAAATACAGGAAATCTTCAGAACCTCAGGAAGTTCTCTTGTGCCTCCTTTGAGTCACTTCCTCTCCATGCCTTCCTCCCACCCCTGCCATCTGAGGCAACCACAACTCGGATTTCTATCATAATGTTTTAAATTACTACTTCTAGAAATTCATGTAAATGAAATCAACCAGAATGTGATGTTTTCAGGTAAGGCTTCTTTTACTCTGCATAATATTTTTGTTTCTGTTTTAGAAGATTAATTCATGTTGTGTGTGTATCATTAGTCCATTTTATTTTATTTTATTTTATTTTATTTTATTTTATTTTATTTTATTTCTGAATGCAGGTTGAGTATTCCTTATCCTAAATGCTTGAGACACAAAATGTTTTAAATTTGGGATTTTTTTGGAATATTTGCATATACATAATGAG
>NW_012105043.1:1822550-1830122 GCF_000951045.1 Mandrillus leucophaeus
CTCTTGGGTGCAAGCGATTCTTCTGCCTCAGCCTCCCAAGTAGCTGGGACAACAGGTGTGCACCACCATGCTGGGCTAATTTTTGTATTTTTAGTAGATATGGGGTTTCACCATATTGGCCAGGCTGGTCTCAAACTCCTGACCTCATGGTCTGCCCGCCTCAGCTTCCCAAAGTGCTGGGATTACAGGCATGAACCACCACACCCAGCCTAATGCTGTTTGAGTTCTAAGAAATATTTATCACTTCAGTATAAAGTGATCTACTTTTTATGTTGAATTTTTTTATAGTTTTAGCTTAAATGTTTAGGGATATGATATAATTAATGAAATGTTGTTCATGACTTGATGTAAAGGTTGATGTTTATTATTATTATTTTTTATTTGATTACAAGATTATGTTCTTTAATGGTGATTTGTGAGATAATCGTGCACTCATCACCTGAGCAGTATACACTGCACCCAATTTGTAGTATTTTATCCCTCACCCCCCTTCCCATCCTTTCCCCCAGAGTCCCCAAAGTTTATTGTATAATTCTTATCCCTTTGCATCCTTTTATAGTTTCATGTCTTAGATTTAAGTCCTTGATCCATCTTGAGTTGATTTTTGTATAAGGCAAGAGATGATAATCAAGTTTCATTCTCCTACATGTGGCTAGTCAATTATCCCAGCCCCATTTGTTGAATAGGGTGTCCTTTCCTCATTTTATGTTTTTGTTTGCTTTGTCAAAGATTAGTTGACTCTAAGTATTTGGCTTTATTTCTTGGTTCTCTATTCTGTTCCATTGGTCTATGGGCCTATATTTATGCCAGTAGCATGCTGTTTTGTATGCTTATAGTATAGTTTGAAATCAGGTAATATGATGCCTCCAGATTCTTTTTGCAAGTTGAGAATCAAATAAAGAACTCCTTTTACAATAGCTGCAAAAAATAAAATACTTAGGAATGTAACTAACCAAGGAAGTGAAAGACCTCTACAAGAAAAACTACAAAACACTGCTGAAAGAAATCATAGATGACAAACACAAATGGAAACACATCTCATGGTCATGGAGGGGTAGAATTGGTATTGTAAAAATGACCATACTGCCAAAGGCAGTCTACAAATTCAATGCAATTCTTACCAAAATACCACCATCATTTTCGCAGAACTGGGAAAAATAATCCTACAATTCATATCGAACCAATAAAGAACCCACATAGCCAAAGAGGTTTATTATTTTTCACAGAGCTTTCTAGTTGTTCCAGGACTCTGTTGAAAAGACTTGTTTTTCCTCATTAAATTACCTTGCTGCTTTCATTAAAAATAAATTGACTGGCTGTATATGATTCTATTTATGGACTCTCAATTTGGTTCAATTGATCTGTTTTTGTCCATTCTTAATTTATAAAATATTGATTTTGTATATTACAAACTTATTTTTAGCAGCACTTTTTGATGAGTATTAAATTTTAATTATGTAGAAGTTCAATTTACACAGTATTTTTTCCTGATACTGCTTTCATGTTTTTAACTGTACATAACAAAATTGTTTCCACTCTAAAGCAGTGAAAATACTCTCTTATTTTTTACAGTCCTTAGGCTTTTCTGTATAACATCTCATCATTTGTAAATCAGACTAGTTTTATCTATGCCTTTCTAAACTTTGTCTTGTTTGTTTTTCTTACTGTATTTCATTGGATAATACTTCTAGCACATTATTGAAAATAAATGGTGAGAGGAAATATCCTTGCCTTGTTTCCAATATTGGAAAGCCTTCAGCATTTTGTCATTAAGTTTAATATATTAATTGGAATTTCTTTTTAAGTTGCCCTTTAACAGGTTGAGTAAGTTCTTGTCTACTCCTAGCTAACATTTCAAAAGAGAATGTGTTGATTCATGTCAAATCCCTTTTCTGTATTTACGGAGATTACCACAAGTTTAATCTTCTTTATTTTACTAATTATTTTCTTCATTATTCTATTAATTACATAATATTACATAATGTGATTTTTGAATGTTGGATCAACTTTATATTCTTGTGGTAACTTGTCCTTGATATATGATTCTTCTTACATATTGCTACATTTAATTTTCTACTATTTTGTTGAGGATATTTTTGTTATATTTATGAGGAATATTGGTCTAATGTTTTCTTTCTGTGATTTCAAAAATCAAATAAAATACTTGCAAGGTTTTGGTATTAATGTTATGTGGCTTTATAAAACTTTTTGGGACTAGTCTTCTCCTCCTCTGTTTTTATAGTTTACATAAGTTTTTTTTTTTTTTTTTTCCTTAAACATAGAATGTAATGTACTAATAAAACATCTGGATTGACATTAGGATTTTGTTGTTTAAAAGTTTTAAGTGTGAATTCAATATTTCAAAGTAGATATAGAATTAATCAGATTTTCTGTTTTTCTTTTATTTTTTGGTAAACTGTATTGTTCAAAGATATTTTCTATTCTATCTAAATTGTTGGATTTATTGGCATATAGTTTTAAAATGATTTCTTATTTTTCTTTTTAATGTTTGTATGATCTTTAATGTTCTGAAATATACTTCTTTCATTTCCGGCAATTTATGTGTGAGTGTATTTTTCTTTACCAATATTGCTAGCTGGAATATTCCATAAATTAGATCAAGTTAATTGACAGTGCTCTTTAGGTTATCTACATCCTTGATGATGTTCAGCTGGTTGTATTTATCAGTTATTGACAGAGAGGTGCTGAAGGCTTGAGATATTCACAATTTCACTTTCCAGTTTCTTGTGTTATTGCTGCCAGCCTCCATCATGATTACTGTTTTCTTCCCTTTACCAGAGTCATGTAGGGGTCCTTCCAGATCTTCACTCTAAGAACCCGGTAGGGTTTTTGGAGAGAAAGCCTGCAAAAATGTGAGTCCTTCGTAAGACTGCAACAAACAGGGGTATCTCACACAGACTAATCTGCACTCAGCTTCCAGCAATTTGTCAAAATTACTATTTAAGTTTCTTCCCACTTGAGGTATCAGTAGCTTCTGCTTCAGTTAAGTAGATCTTGATTGTCATATTTCTCTGAATATCTTTAGATTTAATGGTGATATTTTCCATGTGACTTCAGGCCTCTGATGAGTCCATGAAAATGTTTTGGTTTTCAATTTGTTCAGCTTCTTTGTGTTGTAAGGTCAGGAGTGACAACTTGCACAGCATTTACTTGTCATGAGGACAACCAGGAGATCTTAATTATCTTTTAAGCCACATTTTTAAATGAAAAGTAGTTTATATTTTTCTTGTCTGGTGCTCTTCTTTCCTTTGTATAAATCCAAATTTTCACCTGGCATTGTTTTCCTTAAGTCTTAGAAATGTTTGTTGTTGTTGTTGTTGTTAGTCATTTGATGTAGTATAGATTGGCTTGGCATAAATTATCTTAGCTGCTGTTTGAGTCTTATTTTCTCTTCATTTTTGAATATTGTTTTTTCATTTCTCGCTAGAAAGTTTTCTATATAATATGTCTTTTTTTGTCAAGGTATTTTACAATTTTTCCTTTATTATTATTTATTTTTTTTAGAAATTTGTTTACAACCTGCTTTTATGTGGTTTCTTTGCATTTGTTCTACTTGTGGTCCATTGAGAGTTTTGACTTAGTGTATTAGTTCATTTTGCATGACTATAAAGGAATACCTGAGGCTATGGTAATTTATAAAGAACAGAGGTTTATTCGGCTGATAGTTCTGCAGACTGTACAAGAAACATGCTGCTGGCATCTGCTTCTGGTGAGGGCCTCAGGAAACTTACAAAGAAGGCGAAGGAGAAGCAAATGTGTCACATGGTGAGAGAGGGAGCTAATGAGAGAGACCGAGTAAGAGAGAGAAGAGAGAGGTCCTAGACTTATTTAAACAACCAGATCTTGTGTGAACTCATTGCTGCAGGGAGTGAACCAAGCCCTTCATGAGAGATCTGCCCCCATGATCCAAATTTCTCCTGACAGGCACCGCTGATATGGGAGAGGGGAAGGGAAGTGCCAGAAGGGAAGGGCATGGTCCCTGGCTAGAGTGTGAGGACAGGCATTTCTGTTTTCCTGCCCAAATGTTGCATTTCCAAAGACCACTCTGGCCCATCACACCCCTATCCTGTGCCTATAAAAACCCCAAGACCCTAGCAGGCACACACACAAGCAGCTGGACATTGAGAGGAACATATCAGTAGAAGAACACACAGGTGGCTGGATGTTGAGTGGACGTGGACGGGAGCATGCCAATAGAAGAGCACACCCACAGAGGCTGGCAGGCCAGAAGGCCATTGACTAGCAGAATGAAACAGAGTTTGGCTGGGGCAGTTGGAGAGGAGCCTGGGCTGCTTAGCGGCTCGAATCCAGGGGAAAACTGCCTTCCTACTCCATCTCCTTTTTGGCTCCCCCATCTTCTGAGAACCACTTCCACTGAATAAAAGCTTGCACTCATTCTTCAACCCCATGTGTGATCTGATTCTTCTGGTATACCAAGGCAAGAAACCCTGGGATATAGAAAGCCCTCTGTCCTTGAGATAAGACAGGAGGTCTCATTGAGCTAACACAAGCTACCTAACGATGGCTAACCTGAAAGAGCACATGAAACGCAGGCCCACTGGGGCTTCAGCTGCAAACATTCACCCCTAGACACTACCATGGGGTCAGAGCCCCACAACCTGCCTGTCCGCATGCTCCCCCTAGAGGTTTGACCAGTGGAGCACCGAAGAAGCAAGCCACTCCCCCATTGCATGCCCTGTGATGGGGATGAGGTAAAAGTTCCCTTTTCCAGTTTCACTACCTCCAACACTGGGGATCACATTTGAACATGCAATTTAGAGGGGACAAATATCTGGACCATATCAGTAATTTTATACTTTTCATCAAATCTATAATTTTGTCTGTATTATTTCTTCTAATACGTTTTCATCCTTTTTCCTCTCTTTTTGGGATTCTGATTATAAATGTATTAGACTTTTTGATATTACTACGTAAGTATGAAGGCTCTGGTAACTGTTAGTCTTTTTTCTCTATATGTTTCAGTTTTTAAAATTTCTATTAAGGTCTTTAAGTTTATTGATATTTTCTCTGAAAGTTTCTATTATCTCGTCAAGTTAATATTACATTCTATATAATGTATTTTTTGTATTTTATGCTTTTTGAAAAAGTTACATTTCTCTCCTCATTCTTTAGTTCTTAAACATATTTTTAGTAGTTTTTTGAAAAGTGTTTTATCTGTTATTTCTATGTCTGTCATATCTGCATATATTTCTATGAACTGACTTGCTTTTGGTTAGAGTCACATTTTCCTTTTTATATTACTAGGAATGTTTGACTTAACATTGAATATTGTGAATATTACATGGTGGAATGATCGATTTTGTTATCTTTTAGAAAAATATTAGACCTTCTGACAGGTAATTAAATTATTTGGCAATCGGTTTGATCTTTCCAAGTTTTCTTTTTCATTTAGTTATGGTGGGGCTATAAAAGCTTTTGATGCACAGCTAGATTAGCATTACTACCAAGTCACACTTTTTCTGAGGATTTTATTTAGTGTCCTTCGTGCTATTTTGATGGGCCAGAACTCAGTTTCTCGTAGCCTAATACGAGCTTTGAAAATCATTTAGCTTATTGTTTCCTAGTCTTTTTTTTTTTTTTTTTTGCTTGGCCACATCGAGTTTCTTCCTACATATGCATGGCATAGAATTTAGCATAAGAAATGAGATCTTGACCAGCTTTCTGGACTTGTCTCCATTTAGCAAACTCGTTTTTATTGCTTTGAATTTCCAACTTTCTTATCCTCCCTCAACTGTGATATCTCACTCTTAAATTTAATGGTATTTCCATGCTTTACTTGTCTTACTGTGCGTTGAGCTCTAAAATATTATATTTAGGCAGGAAATGAGGATAATTGCAGATAGATCTCTTCTCCTTCTCCTCTCCTCAGGGATCACAGTTCTACAATGATTGTTGTTCAATCTGAAAAAAAAAAAGTTGTGTAAATATTTTGCCTAGTTTTTTGATGGTTACAGCAATAGGGCAAGAACACTCCCAGTTACTTCACCATAGTCAGAAGCAGAAGTAATAGAGTTGTGTTAAAATTATTTTCTGCTAATTCCAAAATCTGTGTCATTTACCTGCTTCTATTGAATACTTTTCTCTATACAATTAGTTATTCCATTTCCCTTGTATCTTTATTTCTAGCACTTATTTGTTTATGTTCACTTTTTAAAGTTGAAGGCACTGAATTTTGTTATCTACCTCTAAGTTGTAAAGTTTTTTTTTTGGAACAGTCTGTTATTAGTACATTATCTTGATTTTACTGAGGGTTAGCTTTAATTTTACTTTATATAGGACAATCTATTTCTCTTTTGTCTGTTAATCCTAGAGAGATACTCTTAGTTCTGAGATATGGGTTTTAATTACAAGGCATAACCCTTCTGGAAATTCAGTGGAAAGCCTGAGATGGCTACTAGGGCCCTATAATTTGGCCTAAAATGGACATCAAACTCTTTCTTTCCAGCAGCCAGCAGCAATTAAAATCTGTGCTAAGATCTTTCTTCCTTAAGAGCTGTTGTTTCTCATGGACTGTATGGAGTCTCATCCTGTGTATGAACAATTCAGGTGTCAGCCACAAATTTATGTACAAGCTTTTGTGACAGTTTACACTCACACTTTATGGTCTCTTCTTTGTCCAGAATTTCTTTCCTTAAATTCTAGTTTCTCACTCAGTACTAAACTTCAACATCTGACTGCCTAGTTCAGCAGGACTGCAGCTTTCATCTTGATCTCTATCTTCTACGTGGCCGTGACTCTAATTTTCTTTAGACAATCTGAGTATGATTTTCTTATTCAATAGTCATAGTGCCTCTAATTTTACCTTTTTCTTTGTGTTCCTCAGTTCCTTTCAACTGTTGTTTTACGTATATTGTCCTGAGTTTATGATTGTTTTTATTAATAGTAGGAAATGTATAGTAGGAAATAGTAGTATGATATAATTTATACAATCTACTCTACCATTACTGGAAGGGCTAGAAGAAAAAGAGTTATTTATTTATTTATTAAACTTTATCAGATGTGTGCACATATGTTATTCCCTATTTACTTTTTTAAGCATTAACATTTCTGACATCGATTACAATGTGGAACCTCTCTCAAATGACCATCTAGGCATTTTGGCTGTAAATGTTCTTTAGGAAATAACAAATAGTAGTGACTCAGTACCATTTCTCAAGATGAGTTCGGGGAGTCAGTTTATTAGAGTGTGATGAGTTAATCACACGTAAAAATAAGGATGCCTACGAGTGGACCATACCATTAATGAATGCACTATCGTTATTCATTTATTGAGCTCTGAGAATACTCCTTGGGCTTTATTGAACATATATATGCTTTCTTGCTTCTTCCCCTTTATTCACTCAACACTGATTGTGTGCCTACTATGGACCCATGTATTGTTCCAGATGCTGTGGCTTAACTGAGCAAACCCAGAATATACCCTGGAGTATATAGTACGATGGCAGAGAAAGACAAAAATGTTTATACATACACACACACAAGCACAGAGGTTTAATTTCTTTTATAAGTATATATATATAATATAAAAAT
>NW_012105043.1:1831282-1855249 GCF_000951045.1 Mandrillus leucophaeus
GGATGGTCTCGATCTCCTGACCTCGTGATCCGCCCGTTTCGGCCTCCCAAAGTGCTGGGATTACAGGCTTGAGCCACCGCGCCCGGCCAGCAAAAGAGTTTTAAAAGCATGAGTGATAGGATCTTATTTATACTTTTAGCAGATTATTCTGACTGCTGTTGAATAGACTGAATATGAGAAACATGGAATAAGGAGATTATTTCTGTAGGATGCTATTACAGTAGACTATCCAAGAGATGATGATAGCTTTACTCAAAATGAAAGTCCTGAAAGTAAGTTGTTTTCTTTCCCAAAATGTTAGCCTGCTTCAAAGGGATGCTTGCTTTCTTTTTTAATGATAGAATAGAGTCAAGTCAATGTATGCCCTCTCTTAAAAGTACCAGTAGTGAAAAATAGCAATATGCATCTCATAGAAAATAAAATTGCTTTACCATTAATAGGCCTTTTGAATAGTACTCTAGTTTAAATAAAATTGGGATAAGGAAATGCAAACCTATTAGTAAAGATATACAGCATTCATTTTAAAGCTAATCACATATAATGAAGCACATATGAAGGTTGTTCCCAGCAGCCTTAGTTTAATGAGACAAAAAACGTCGTCCCCTTGTGCTGTAAAAATAGCTATAAGATTTCCATGTGAACAAATTTTCGACTATAGGATGGTGTAAAAGTAATTGTGTTTTTGCCATTCCTCTTAATTTCTTTCCTTAAATTCCAGTTGTCATTACTTTTAATTTCTTTTCTTAAATTCCAGTTTCTTTTGCCATTACTTTTAATGGCAAAAACTGCAATAGAAAATACTAGAAAATATTTGAAACCTTTAACAATACTATTAAAAATACTGTAGGTTGGTGCAAAAGTAATGGCAGTTTTTGCCATTAATTTTTAATTTTTAATGGCAAAAACTGCCATTACTTTTGCACCAACCTAATACTTTTTATTGACGCTTTATTCCGAGAGGCTTGAATCTTGGGTTTTAGCTTAGTATTTAGTTTGGTATCTATATAGGCAGAGAATGCTATAATTGGAGACCCACCTGACATCTTCTTATCTGGGGATAAATGATTTTGTAAGTGAAGGAGGCAAAGGAGCACTGATATCAAGTAGAATCAGCAAACATTTATGGAATACTCTACAGTTTTAAGCACAAGAACAGTGTCATAGGAAAATACAAATATTAGCTCTGATAGAAATAGGTCTTAATTTTTATCCTTTAAAGAAAACAGAGGTGTTCCTTTGTCAAAAATATAGGTGGTCATTTAGCTCCACGTGAAAAATAAATGTTAGGGACTAGTATTTTCTCCTTAGTTTTGTTCTCCTAATTTCCATCCCATGGACAGAAGGCACGTGCTGTTTGGAATGTAATCTAATTATTGGTTTATGTAGTCTATCAGTATGCTTATCTGTAAACTTTATTTCAAAGAGTTCAAATCGCAGAGTGGCGAAACCATCGGCTATTGTTAATGGTAATGTTTGCTATGGGGAAAAGAAGCTGTTGAAACTCACTTTTATGATTCCTCGCCAGCCTTCAGCTTCTCCTGTCACTTCCATGCTGAGAAAAGAGAAAACATTAGCTGATCTCTAGAGAGAATCTCAGATAAGACTGTTGGGGTGAGGGTAGACTGAGCAAAATTTTCTGTCTTCTTATCTTTCATCTCAGATACCTCACCCAATTTCTCATCAAAGGGTCTCTTTGAACATTTCTTCACACACAAAGAAAACAGCAGTTGTTTTCTTTGTGGGTGCTAGATTTTCATAATATAGGCAGGGTATGATTATTTCCCATGTGTTTTTATTTTCTAGCCTGATGAAAAAAGTTTGCAAGTTTTACATTTTCATAAAATAAATAGGACTGGGATTTTTGCAAAATATGCAGCTTATTTTATGTAGTTTTTCAGTTCTATTAGATGTTACTCAGTTACATTTTTTTTTTCTTTAGCTCCCGTGAAAGAGAAAGGTGAGGTGTTAAGAGAATACACTCAGAGACTTATTAAGGCAATAAAATAATGAAAGCTTGCAATGAGAAATGCTGGGGTAAATGCATAACACACACACATAAAGATGAATAGGAGAATAGAAGAATGAAATAAATTAAGTATAGATATATGTATTGTTGTTATCTTCTTGGGTTTGTTTGGATTTTGTTTTCACATTTGGCTAGATATTCTTTCTTCAGGTCTTAATTATTACATGATGTATTAATAAATAACAATTATTTATTTCCAGAAAATAAGCAAGAAAAATTAGCCTTTTGTTGTATAGTAAAGTGAATGTGATGGTTGGAAGCAGGTAAAGGAAAATACCTGTCTACTTCCCTCTTATTTAGATAATATTTAATTCTTTAGAAAATCCATTAAGTAGATAATTACTAGTTTTTAGCTTGTTGTTGTCTTACCAACCTAAAATGTCATCTGTAGATGAGTAGCAGAAATATTACTTGGGAGCATATTGGAAATACAGAATCACTGGATCCACTCTAGAACAACTGATTCAGAGGTTCTGTGATGGGTCCAGGAATCTGTTTTATCAATTCTCTTCATAGTTTTATGTATGATAAATTTTGAGAAACTCTGTTGTAGTTGTGTAGAAGTGCCCAAGATTTTGCATTTCTGAGAAGTTTCCGGGTGATGCCTATGCTGCTAGTCCATAATTCTGAGATTTTTTCTCTTCTTTTTGCCTTTTTCCCATATGAAAATAAATGTAAGTTAAAAGCTGTTGGAACTCCCCAAATACTTTATGTCTTGAGGGAGATGTAACTATGATCTGAGTCACATATGGTTACAATTTCTGTTTCTCAGATTTTAGATTGACAAGCTTTCTTTTATTTCTTGTTCTGCACAATGACTAGAGAGAATTAAATGACATCAGGGACAAAAACCTCCTGCCTTTTTAATTAATGATTCTTGCTATAGATTAACTTCCCCTTTGTGACCTGCTTTGCTTAGACCAGATGACAGAGAACCCAAGGCTATTAGACCCCCTGTAAAAGGCGTCAAATGTACCCTTTCCAAAAGGAAACATTGCCTATAACCAATCAAATTTATGTAACTACTTGTCAGTCTTGTATAAAAAATGTTGTCTGGATAAAGAAAATGTGGCACATATACACCGTGGAATACTATGTGGCCATAAAAAATGATGAGTTTATGTCCTTTGCAGGGACATAAATGAAGCTGAAAACCATCATTCTCAGCAAACTAACACAGGAACAGAAAACCAAGCACCACAAGTTCTTACTCATAAGTGGGAGTTGAACAATGAGAACACATGGACACAGGGAGGGGAACATCACACACCAGTGCCTGTAGGGGGTCGGGGGCTGGGGGAGGGATAGCATTAGGAGAAATACCCAATGTAGATGATGGGTTGATGGGTACAGCAGACCACCATGGCACGTGTATACCTATGTAACAAACATGCCCATTCTGCACATGTATCCCAGAACTTAGAGTATTAAAAAAAGAAAAAAAAAAAAAAAGGTTGTCATCCTGCTGAAAACTCTTGTCTCTGACTTTATAAATGAAGCCTTAACTTGCCTATTTTAGATCACTGGCTCCATTCCTTTGAGTTGCTCTTCTGGGTGGTTCATCCTCACAGTTTTCACTTGAATAAACTCCCTTTAAATTAGATTCTAACACTTTTGATTTCTTTACGTTGACAGTCTCAGTGTTTACCTAACACCACTCTCTCCTTCCCATACATGTGCATTGGTTTACTGAATGACTGGTATCTACCAAACTACAAATATAACATTTTTTAAAAAATTATTTTTCCAATGACTGCTACCTTCAGACCAGCTCTTCTGAATCTCTTTTTCCTGGATCCATAATAATATTCAAGATAGATTCTGCAACTTTACTTGTCTGTAGCCTAAGTCACATCAGTAGGAGCAGAAATTTGGTTATACTTCGCAACCTCTAGTTCTAGCTCCTCTGGGATGGGAGAGAAAGATGGAAAAAAGGTCTCCTATACTAGGCTACATTTTGGTAATGTGGAGAAATCCCTAGTTTCATATGTCTCTGTTAAGTATATTTTCTGATAATAGAATCATTGAACTGCTGAAGTTCATTTTTCTTCAAGGCGAGTCTTGGGTGCTGTGGAGAACTGCTAATTATTTTTTTCTCCCAGACACATAATACCTTGGTCCCTTATTGTTCAATTGATGTAACCTTTTCCAATAGGCTTCTTCAGTACACTCTATGAAGGAAGTAGACGTAAGAGTCTATGTATGAGTGAAACTTACCCTAGGAGACCCACTTCAGGTTCACACAACAGTTCTCTTACTATGCACCATTTTGGCATCAGAACCTTGGAGGATCTGGAGCTTTCTGCAAATAAGCCAATATTCAGCCATAAAGTAATAGACCTGGTCTTGTTCATCTTACTGATTATCTGATGACATCATCTGAGGTTGAGGATGTACAAAGTCAACAAGTTCTTCTTGATTCTTCTCCCTACCCACCAGTATATAGACAGCTTATTAACAAGCATTGAGAAAATTATCAGCGGGTACCATCAAGCTTTCTGTAGAGAGTCTGGTTACTCAATGCCTCTTTGACCTTATATATGATATATGTTAATTGTCAGGCAACTAGAAATATCCAATTACAGGCATATTGTCCTCCTCTTGGCTACCAACATACCCAACTCAGCTCATCATTTACCCTATGGGTAGCCCCTGCTATTTAAATTGTATTGGTTAAGGAGAGAATTGCAATGGAAGTAGCCACATTTAGAAACCTTAGGCTGAAATATTTGTAACTCAGATGACTATGAAGTAGTCTGTGGCAGAAAAGAGTTCTGAAGGCAGAAAACAAAAATCATTACCATCTTCCTTCTTTGAGAAACTCATTTCAAAATAAGCACAGTTTATTGTGCACAATCTTGGTTATATACTAGAGAAACATTATTTCTTTTATCATTTATAGATAGCATTTGAGATCACAAAAGTATATTAGAAATTATCATGCCCAATCCCTTTATTTGAAAAAATAATCAAATATAGTCATGTATTAATGTAATGGACATTTGTTAGGTGGCTTCTATTGGCAAAAGACTGAATTTTAATAGGCTTTCTTAAGAAACCTTAGTGGTTAATGAAGGAGTTTACCACCTGGGTTCTGCCTGCTTCATGGTTTCACGTTTAAAAAATGTTTCCAAGTGACACTCTGTCTTTGTCAATTTTCTGTTACTTGTGACAGAAGGCCTGAAACCAAGCAGTGTATAAAGAAGAAGAATTCTGGAGGCTTGGGAAATCCAGGTGAGGAGGGAACATCTGGTGAGAGCCTTCTTGCTAGTGAGGACTCTTAGCATCTTAAGGTGGCACACGGCACTACATGACGAGCGGGCTGTGCATGCTTTCTCAAGTTTCTCTTCCTCTTATAAAGTCACCAGTTCCAATCCCAGGATAACCCATTGATTCATTAATCTATTAATCTATGAATGAATTAATCAATTCAGGAAAGCAAAGCTGTCATGCCCCAATCACCTCTTCAAGGCTCTACCTCTCAATACTTATGCGTTAGAAATTCAACTTTAACATGAGTTTGGAGGGGACAAAATTAATTAAATGGCACATTTTAAGTATTAAAAATTGATTCATGTAAATACTGAATTAGTCTTCTAAGAAAAGCCCTTTCATTTGGAGATAATGACAAGCTTAAATTGGAGCTGATTTTGGTATTATAAAATTTACCAAATTATTTCTAAATGTGCCATTTATCACATCTTAGTAAGTCACAGTGAGGTGTCACTGCTTGCTTTATGATATTTCTCATATAATTCAGGAACACTGTAGCCATTATGCATAGCAGTCCACATTACTCTTGACAGGTAGCTACGCCTTCTGGGAACCAGGGCCTATGCTGCTCCTGGAAGTAGCCACAGGGGTTTGCACTGTGATGTAAACACCTGCCCACCATGCTGGTAATGAGAGCCTATCACACCTGGTATCACTTTAATAGCTGTAGGATGACCTGTCAACCACGGGCCAAATTCTGACTGATTACCACAAGGTGAAAAGTCTCAAATTCAATCAGCCATCCCATGAGCTATTCAGCCACCTGTACATGGTTAACATCTGTTGTTTGACATTTGTGATTTTTTTGTTTTCTTTTCAAGCAATGCATTTTTTTAAGCAACCAATATGAATTATGAAAGCTGATGATCACTTCAGAGAAATATTATAAAAATATCTCCAACAAAGTGGCATTCCCATTGTAAATATTGTTGCCTTTAAAGTGCACATTTGGCTAAAATCTTAACTACTCAGTAATAAAGGTTTTGGTAAGAGTGACATGAGGAATGTTGAAGGGTCCTTGAGTAACATGAAGTGACTGATAACTCTTATAAAGAAATTTTAACCACTGTGTCTATCTTAGGAAATGTAATGAAAGCAATAATTATAAATTAAAATAATTTTACAGATAAATGTATGCTAATTGTGGGATGATATAGTTTGGATGTGGTCCCCTTTAAATTTCACATTGAATTATAATCTCCAGTGTTGGAGATGGTATCAGGGGAAACCCTGCCCCTGATATTCAACGTGGGTTCTTTTCTATTTCCCTAAGCGTCGGCTGGTCTGAGAAATAAAGGGAAAGAGTACGAGAGAGAAATTTTAAAGCTGGGTATCCAGGGGAGACATCACATGTCAGCGGGTTCTGTGATGCTCCCTAAGCTATAAAACCAGCAAGTTTTTATTAGCGATTTTCAAAAGGAGAGGGAGTGTAGGAATAGGGTGTGGGTCACAGAGATCACATGCTTCACAAAGTAATAAAATATCACAAAGCAAATGGAGGCAGGGCGAGATCATAGGTCCACAGGACAGGGTGAAATTACAATTGCTTATGAAGTTTCGGGCACGCACTGTCATTGATAACATCTTATCAGGAGACAGAGTTTGAGAGCAGACAACCTGTCTGATCAAAATTTATTAGGCAGGAATTTCTTCATCCTAATAAGCCCAGGAGTGCTACAGGAGACCAGACCAGGGCTTATTTCATCCCTTCAGCTTTGACTGTAAAAGACAGCTGCCCCCAAAGGGGCCATTTAGAGGTCTACTCTCAGGGGCGCATTCTCTTTCTCAGGGATGTTCCTTGCTGAGAAAAAGAATTCAGCGATATTTCTCCTATTTGCTTTTGAAAGAAGAGAAATATGGCTCTGTTCCATCTGGCTCACTGGCAGTCAGAGTTTAAGGTTGTCTGCCTTGTTCCCTGAACATTGCTGTCATCTTTTGTCAAGGTGCCCAGATTTCATATTTTTCAAACACACATGCTCTACAAACATTCTGTGCAGTTAGCGCAATCATCACAGGATCCCGAGGCAACACACATCCTCAGTTTATGAAGATGATGGGATTAAGAGATTAAAGTAAAGACAGGCATAGCAAATCACAAGAGTATTGATTGGGGAAGTGATAAGTGTCCATGAAATCTTCACAATTTTTGTTGAGATTGCAGTAAAGACAGGCATAAGAAATTACAAAAGTATTAATTTGGGGAACTAATAAATGTCCATGAAATCTTCACAATTTATGCACTTTTGCCACTGTTTCAGCAGGTCCCTCTGTTTGAGGTCCCTGACTTCCTGCACCAGATGGGATCTGATGGAAGGTGATTGGATTATGGGGGTGGATTTCTCATGCACGGTTTAGAGCCATCCTCTTGGTACTATCCTTGCCACAGTGAGTGAATCAGTTCTCATGAAATCTGGTTGTTTAAAACGTTATGGTACCTCCTTTCTCTCTCTCTCTCGCTCCTGCTTTTGCCATGTGACATATCTGCTCCTGCTTCACCTTCTACCATGAGTAAAAGCTCCCTGCAGTCTTCCTAGAAGCTGAACAGATGCTGGCACCATGCTTGTACAGCCTATAGAACTGTGAGCCAAAAACTTATTTTCTTTATGGATTACCTAGTTTCAGGTATATCTTTATAGCAATGCAGGAATGGACTAACATAGGGGATATTATTGTTTTGAAGTACTGTATAATTTTATAAGATGAGTAGTTCAATGAAATTGCCTTAAGAAGGTGGATGACTTTAATTTGGCCTTTAAATAGGTCTAATTTTC
Organism: Mandrillus leucophaeus; assembly: GCF_000951045.1. Taxonomy (NCBI): domain Eukaryota; kingdom Metazoa; phylum Chordata; class Mammalia; order Primates; family Cercopithecidae; genus Mandrillus; species Mandrillus leucophaeus. The sequence goes on from NW_012105043.1 coordinate 1,839,353, forward strand.
TGAGTCAATGGGAGAAGAGAGAAGAGAGTTCAGCAGCAAATCAGCATAGTAAGAAAGCTATTGCAGCAAGAATTGATTAATGTGCATGAGGAAATGGGTCTGAATAAAACATATGGGCCGTGGAAGAGAGCAGTGGAAAGGCAACTTTTGTAGAGTAGAGGGAGTCTGAGACTTCAGAATTAATACAAGTAAAATATAAAAGTCATTGTGAGTTTTTCAAGGAGGCACTTGGTTGAGCCCAAAACAAGGTTCAGGAGTCTGACTAATGTTTGTTTGATCAAGAAAGAATCAAAGGAGATAGTAAGTGTTGTCAAATGTAATATTTAAAGAAAGATGAATAAGTTTGTAAGGGTAAAATAGACTCTGTTGCACATTTTGGAATTCTGTAATTAAGAAGGTAATAATCAATATATGTAATGTGTGTCAATGTTTCTCATGTTATTAGCACTCATCTAAGCTGTTGTTTTAATACCTCTTCACAAAAATACTGCTAGGAACAGAAAGACATTGGAGTACAGTTTATTTCAAATTAGTCTAGTGGTATAGTTTGAAGCAGCAGATCAAAAACATGAAATGCATTAGATGTCTTATGTTTTACTGTAAAAATACATCAGTTTTTTTCCCACAATCTACTGATACCCTGGCTAACCTTTCAAAATCTGAAAGTCTAAAGCAAGCAAAAATTAACAAAAACATCCTTTTTAAATAAACTTTATACAATAAAGTATAAATATATTTCTTTACAACTCCACGTTTCCAGACACCTCACAGTCTGAAGACTACTGTCAACTTTTGAGACATATTGCTGTTTTTAGCTGTACGTGCCCCCTCCCCCATCCACCTCTATCAGGCCACCAAGTTATCTCAATTCATCTCCCAAGCATTGCCAAGAGAGAATACTCTACCTCTTCCAGGACTGAAGGCAAAACAATGATACCTATGGTTAGAATAAACAAAGCAATAGGAATCTGTTTTCAGATATTAATTTACATAGAATGATGATGAAATTTGGAGAGGAAGGACATGGAGGAGATGGGTGTGTAATAATCCAGATGTTCTTGAGTACAAATATTAGGGTTTATATCAAACTAAAACCTCCTTTTGTTGTTGTTGTTATTGTTATCAGCCTTGCTATCATTGTTGCTTCTTCTTATTTTATTCTGATTTCTAACCAGTATCTACATTTTGGGGGGTTTCACATTGTTACCCACTTCCATTTCCAAAATAAGATTTTATATCCTTTTTATATTATAACTGCTGTGACTTGGTGTCGTAGATTCCCTTGCTTGGCGCCTGTGCACTCCTATCCCTATAATGCTAATCTATCCTTTTTTTTGTTTTAGCTAAGCTTGTGCAAACCATTCCATATGTTCTTGAGCCAAAATGTATAAAGGATAAGCAGCTATTGTTTTCAGCTGATGTTAAATTGGCCTATGAGTGTTTTCAGAATTCTTGTACTTATAGTGCCATTATTGATATAAGCTGTGATTTCTCTGTCAGGTAAGTCTACTTATTTCTGCAATGCTATTTGAACTCAACATTGATTCCTCCTTTATTGTGGGTTGAAAGTGTGTGCACATTTTAGAGGACACTGCTAGGTTAACTTCCAAATACCTTACATCAATTTGTAGTTCTTGTAATCATGTAGGAGAATGACTATTTCCTATCTGTCATTACACTAGATATCATTTTTTAAAATTTTTTAAAACCTAAGTGGTATAAAATTGTTTCTCAAAATGTTTAATTTACATTTATTCAACTGTTCGCGAGTTTCATGTTTTTATCAGCCATTTGAAATTCTTTTTTTATAAAATATCCCTTCATAGCCTTTACTATATTTTCTAAGTGATGCTTGCCATTTCTTCACTGATATATAGGGGTACTCTAAAACTACAGATAGAGAAGTTTTCTAGTATATGTATTTCAAGTATTGTGTCCCTGTCTACAGTTTATGAATTTTGTATACAGAAAATTTTGTCGTGTAGGTTATTAGAAATACATCTAGTCATAGTAAATGTCTCCTTGACTTGCTCAGGCGTGTCTTCCTCACTGTGAGACATTTTGAAGTCATTCATTTTCTTCCAATTATATCTTTTTTTTTTTTTTTTTTTTGAGTCCGAGTCTTCTTGTCACCAGGCTGGAGTGCAGTGGCATGATCTTGGTTCACTGTAGCCTCCGCCTCCCGGGTTTCAAGCAATTCTCCTGCCTCAGCCTCCCTAGTAGCTGGGACTACAGGAACACGCCACCACGCCCAGCTAATTTTTGTATTTTTAGTAGAGATGAAGTTTCACCATGTTGGCCAGGATGGTCTCAATCTCCTGACCTCGTGATCTGCCCACGTGGGCCTCCCAAAGTGCTGAGATTACTGGTGTGAGTCACTGCATTCAGCCATATCTAATTCAGATATTAAATTCCATTTGGAATTCATATTAATGTTTGCAACTAGGAAGAGGTTTAACTATATACAGACACAAAACATGCATTGACATATATTTACAAATAAACAATTGTATAAATTCCTTTATTGAAAAACTTCTCTCTTCTAGGTTAGTTGAGTCACCATTATCATATATTAAATGATCATACATGTATGGTTCTGCTTATGTTTATTTCTCTACACCAGGTGGAATATTTAGTAATGTTGAAACAGATACCATTGTCTTGTTCTGGCCTTACTAAAAAAGTCTTTGTACGTTAGAAGCAATATGATGTTTGATATTGATCTTAGATAATTATGTTTCATAATATTCAGAAATTCTTCATTTAGTCCAATTGTATCTTGGTAATTTTATAAAAATGTGTGCTGTATATTATCAATATTTTTGTGTCTACTATATATTCATAATTTCTTCCCATTATTTGCTAACTGGATGATAAATGTTTGTTTTCTCATACTTATCCATCCTTGAATTGCTAAAATTAAATATGTTTGGTCACATTTTTGCATTTCTAATGGAGCATGGATACATCTGTTACAAATTTAGATGCTATATTTAACTATAAAATAAATGTTTTTTAATAAAGGACCCATAAAACAAACATGTTTCTCAAATGATTAGTGAAATAAATATACATTTACAATATGAATAAAATAGTTGCAAAATTCTCAGAACTTTTTTTGATTTGCTTGTTTCGAGACAGAGTTTTGCTCTTGTTGCCCAGGCTGCAGTGCAATGGCTCTATCTCAGCTCACTGCAACTTCTGCCTCTCTGGTTCAAACCTCCCAAGTAGTGGAGATTACAGGTGAACACCACCATGCCTGGCTAATTTTTTGTATTTTTAGTACAAATGGGGTTTCACCATGTTGGCCAGGCTAGTCTGGAACTCCTGACCTGAGATGATCTGCCTGCCTCCGTCTCCAAAAGTGCTGGGATTACAGCATGAGCCACTGCACCTGGCCAATTCTCAAATTCTCAGAACTTTTTTTTTTTTGAGACAGAATCTTGCTTTGTTGCCCAGGCTAGAGTGCAGTGGTACCATCTCGGCTCACTGCAACCTCTGCCTCCCAAGTTCAAGCAGTTCTTTCCCCTCACCCTCCTGAGTAGCTGAGATTACAGGAAGCACGCGCCACCACACCCAGCTGATTTTTGTATTTTTAGTAGAAACGGGATTTTATCATGTTGGACAGGCTGATCTCGACTCCTGGCCTCAAGTGATCTGCCTGCCTCAGCCTCCCAAAGCGCTGGGATTACAGGCGTGAACCACCACACCCGGCCGATTCTCAGAATTTTATACCCACGCATGCACACACGCATGTGTGCACACACACAGAGACTCACGCAAATTCTCTTTAACCATGGAAGTCTAAAGAGCAGTTATGAAAAGAAATAGATTATGGAATAAATTTTAGCAGAGCATGACTCTTTAAAAATACTGTAGTGTGAAATTTTGGTGAAAAAATTTAGCTTTAAAAATTCTAGGAATTTAGCTTTGTACTGTCAATGTAAATAATAGAAGGAGGCTCTCTAAAAGAAAGTAATAGGTGTTAGGGAATAGATCACTGCAATGGAATATGTATGTCATAGTAAACTGAATATTCAGGGAGGAAAATAAAAACGAAAGTCTTCAAAGAAAAGGAGGAGGATTACTTAATTATCCTTGGGTACAAAGATCAATAAGGAGGGTCACACTAGTCAAAGGTTGGACAGGGAGTGGCTGAGAAAATGTCCTTGCAAAAGAAAAAGCTTTTTTGTGTAAGATTGGTATGGTCTGTGTGCAAAGTTGTTGGTTTTGCAGTCTTTTGTGATAGTTCTTTTGTGATCTTTTTTTTTTTTTTTTAAATCAATCATTTATGTATGAGAATTCTTCTCTTCATGATCTTTTTTGGCTCTATTTGACAGGTACTCCCCAACCCCCAGCCCCCAACACACACACACACACACACACACACACGCACGCACACACACACACAGACACAAAAGTAACTTCACTTTGATTCTGATAACTTTCAGATTTCCTCCTTTTGATCAAGATCTTTCTTCAAAAGCATCACTAATCAATCATCCCATAGTTACGTTTGTATGTTCCTTGGTGTCAGGATGGACCTGTCCTGAGTTGCTGGTCTTATCCTACATTGGAAGGATTGAATGGTGGGTAGGAGTCAGTGTTAAAATGCTTTTAGCCACATTTGAGCAACACGGGAGGATTGAAAGGAGTGGTCCGCAGACTAATTCTACTAGGAGTCCATTATAAAGTTCAGTTATATCTGTTCCATAGTTTCATAAAGTACTGGGCCAGCATTATTCTCTTAGGAGTTGTTGTCTGCAAAAAATTTTAAAGTTACAGATACAAAGTTTTAAAAGGAAAAATGAAAGGAAACATTAATAGTAATATGACAGTCCTACTTGTTTTGAGATATGAACTGAGGCTGAAAGGCAGCCAAATGAATAAATTAAAGGACCATTAGCTTGCCAAGTGAAAAAGTGGGCACTAAGATGGTTAAGGGTCTCATTATAACACGTCCTGGGAAACGTCTTGGGAAAGGCAGTGTAATGGGTGAAAACTTCAACTTATTTTCCAGGTTTGTAGTTTGAATGTCTCTGGTTATGGCATTGGATGGGTTTGTGAATATTTGTGTGACCCTGGACATCAAGCTTGATAATTGTTTTGAAAAATGCATCTAGTTTCAGCTTATAGGGCTTCAGAAACAGAGTAGTTTTCATTTTTATTAATTCTGTGGAAGAAAATTAAATTGGAGGAACCTGGAAGAATTTAGGATTTTGTCTATTCTACTGGTTAAGAAGAGCTTGAAAACAATGCATAGAGCTACAGTCTAAAGCCTGGTATATAATAGCATTTTTTTAAAAACATTTCTTCTATCTACATTAATCACACAGGAATCTCAGATTTAAAAACCTGTTGAGACTAGAAAGCAAAACCAAGGCAAACTTTAGATTTTACCAGATTCTGGGCTTTCCAGGAAGTTACAATTTTTATGTTATCACTATAAGGCTATAAATCCTTGAAGCCGGGTATTCTATGCACTCAAACACAATATTTTAGTCAAAGTCTTGGTAATATAACCAGTGTTTTCACTTGCATCATATTATAATGAAAGGGATGAGTTTTACTGGACATATGCAAATAACATATTGCCATAAGAATGCTCATGAGTAGTTTCTGTATTATGGAGAAATTAAGTAGGTAAAAAAAGACAAATGCTCTTATCTTTGTTCACAAAAACATATTTTAACAAATTGCTGTAAAGTATACGTAGCTTAAGAAAGAAAATTTTCTTAAATGTGGAAAACACAACATTTAAGTGAAAAACTAATGTGTCAAGTAAAAGTCATAAAAACATTACCATCATCAATTATTCAATTATTTAATGGAAAAGCAATTTTTGGCTATAACTGATTACAGATGCTTTTAGAGAAAAATTAAAAAATAACCATAGATGAAAAAAACTTTTAATAGCCGTGGTTAAACTCAAATGAAAGTTCACCACTGACTATAAAATTTTGTTATTTCTGTTATATACAACCTTTTATGTAATAACCAGAATCATGACAGTTTGAGAACCAGATTATCAAATGTTTATACATTTTATATCATCTTTAGAATATACACATAAATAACATTTCTATACAATATAACTTTAAAGAAGATTTGACATAAAGTTATAACTAATAACATATTAGATTTTATGAATTTATATCATTTTTGAAACACTTATATCAACATTAACTTATAAATGTAACTGAAAAAATACCTAGACTTATCATTTGACAATGTTTCCCATACAATCTACCAAACAAGGCCTGATAATTTACTATATCTACAAGATGAGGAATACATTCTTTGAGGCTCCGCAGGATTCCCAACTTGAAAATCCGTAAGTTAATTCTAGGTCACATAAGACTTAAATTTGAAGTTTTTGTGATTTAAAAAATACTTTTATTGACGTACAATCAATATACAAAGAATAACACTTATTTAACATGTGCAATTTGATAAATTTGGATAGAAACAAACACCTGATACCATCATCAAATTCACAATGACAGACATATCATATCCAACACTTCCCAAAGTTTCCTTGTGTTCTTTTGTTTTTATTTCTTCTTGTGTGTGTATGTATGTGTGTGTGTGTGTGGTAAGAACACTTCACATGAGAACTTCTCTCAGCAAATTTTTAAGTGTACAATACTGTATTATCTATAGAGAATATTTAATAGAGCAGGTCTATAAAATTTAATAATTTAGAATTTGATCTTGGGAAGGTCTGCCAAATATTTCAAAACTGTTTAAAACACTTGATCATAACAAGATCACAGGTTAGTGTGAAATAACAATAATTTAAGTGGGGTGATAATTGAAAGCTTCATAAGCAATATAGAAAGTTACATAGATATAGAAAACCTTAACCTTTTCAAAGTTCAGTTTTCTTAAGTAACCAATAACATAGAAAAGAGAACACAGGGCATTATCTTAACAAAACACAAAATTATTATTTTTAGGCTTGTTACCACAAAGGTAAAGGAAAATCCCTTGCACTGTGATTACTTCTCCTTACTGGGAGTCTATTCCATTTAGATAAGCTGGAAATCAATCTGATAAAGAAGAGTAGTTGAATTTATCAGACACAGGAAGAGTATGTCCAAGGTTATGCATGTATACCAGATTCTAGGGGAATGTAAACAAGAACACTAATATGTTGATCAGGGGAACACGTAACTTTTAGTAACAGCATGGACAGTATTCTGCTTAAATGAAACAATTCAGACGCATCAAGAAAAATGAAGTGTACCAAGTTACTTTGGAGGAAAACTTTGCTTCCTAGGCCTTTATGATACACATTTCAGCATTAGGTCATAACAGTAAAGTTGGAACAGAAGAAGAAGGTTATAAGACCTGACAAAAAAAGTAAAAGGAAAGAGAGATTATCCCAGGCCTCTTTGGGAAAAAGAACTAAAAGTAATGATGCATGAACTATAAAGAATATACTGTTGATTACAGAAAAAAATTAAAGTTTTGAGGTATGTATCTGAGAAGCTTCAAGAAGAAATCTCTGCTGCAAGAAATGAGATTACTATGCTGAATATAAAAAAGATAGCATTTCTTATCTGAAACTTGAAAAATTAATTAAAATTAAGTAGGAGATACATGGCAGAAATAGAAGCTGCCTGCAGTTGAAAAGATAGCTATTAAACAGATTTTAGAAATAGAAATCAATACCTGTTCCAGTTTGGCTAACAGCAGATTAATACTTTAAGAAAACCCTGTTGTAATATAGGGGACCAAATTTTCAGTTTTGTCTTAGTTTATTTTTAATATCAAGGCTCAAACTTTTGAATGGCATATAAATAATTTTCTTCTAATTATAGCCAACTAGACCACATGCAAAATTACTTTGATAAACAAAGGAATGACAGTGTGAAGTTAGTCTTACTTATCAATCAACAAATATTCTGTTTTAGGCTGGTTTATTGTCTTAAAACCTTTGTGTCAAACCCTAATCCCTTAAAATATTTAGCAAAGACAAATTGAAAACTATATGACCCATAAACCCAGGAAAAATATATGCTATTTTGAATATATTTCTATTTGTATTTTTCCAGCAAGTTTAAGATCAAATTATTTATTAAAGATTAACTCAAATTGGGTGAAGTAAAAGGCATTTGAGTCAATTGCTACATATTTTACATGAGTGCTCATTTATTTAAGCCAAGCTGGATAGGATTCCTTAGGGAATTCTGGCTAACAATGCCAGATTTTACCATGTAAACACAATATAACATAGTGCATGTGCATGAGTATAAACACCTTTACACACACATACACACACAGAGATCTTGTAGCTTTCATTTAGAATTTTAGTCACAAGGCAATAAACATAACAATACAAATTAACTTGTTTACAAAAGATAGTTGTATCCAAATACTTCTGACAAAATAGGATCAGTTCACGTGAACAAAATTTCTTTGCCCCAATAGGTAACCTAGTGAAGACGATGGATTGCAATTTTGGATAAAGCAGTTTTCATAGTATTTTAAGTTTAAAATGTTTTTTATTCAGTTTCAAATAAGTTGAGGTTAAATCTTTAAAGTTTACATTTTAGCTAAAACCGGTTGAATTGTGGAAGAGAAATAAAATCCTCAAATAATCTTAATTTTTCAGGAACAAATCTATCTTTTGTTTGCTATTTGGTTTGCTTAACTAGTCAAAACGGGCAGGAAAGCATTTTAGCAGTTTCTTTTCTTTTTTATTTCATTTGTTCTGCCCTTGCATGGCAGAATAATTAATTTGTATGCCTGACTGAAACAATGTACATTATTACTGTGAGCTCAGGATTTTGACCTATTTGATCCAAAAGCCTAACTTTTATAAACTTTTATCTAGTTCTTTTGTCATTGACTATCAAGCCTTCAATTAACTGTTCTATCAACCTAGCAATTATTATCAAGTAAACCTAAATTTACATTTCCAAAATGTGTTTGGGTTGTTGATTAGCATGGAGTTCTTGTAATTTGTAAAGCCACTAATTTAAAAGTCCTTTAGGATTTTATTTTTAATATTGGCTGGAATACCATAAGCAGTGAGTTTTATTTCAACACCAGTAGACCTGTCAGGAGATTCAAAATAGCAGAAAAACAACCAACCAACCAATCAACCAACCAACCAAACAGACAATACAGTTATAAAGAACATAGAAGGCTCTACGTGTTAACTCTGGGAGTTAACATGTGCATTTGATACTTGTTTTTCAGGTTTTGTAAGAGAATTTGAATAGGGACCATTTTAACTCTGAACCTTCCATGATGTAATTTGTCCCTCAATTAAAAATGAACACAAGAATGAACTACACTGTGTAGTTGGCTGGAGTCACATAAAACTTTGGCATTCCATAATGTTTGAGAATCCCATTACATTTCTTATTAATTTTCTGAAAGAAGTGAAAAATTTTATAAACCCTGTCAGAGTGTCAGAAATTTGGACCTGTATTTTAGATGGTGGTGACTGACTAGTTACTTTGCATTAGCCACCATGTGTACATCATTTAGAGTGTTTCTTTCTGCTTTCAGAGGATTTTTAGAAACAAGCAAACGAAAAGAGCCAAATAATTTATGAAAGCATGTAACTAAATCAAAATAAAATCACAAAGAGTGTTCACAAAAAATTTAACCCAGGTGCACATATCAAACAAAATATTAAGTTAGGCATGCAGAGAGAACCAAAAGTACCTTTACAAGAAAAGTCATGCCTCAGAGGCAGAACAAATTTTGTAGAAACCAGACTGCTCCAACCAGAAAGATGCTTGCTTTCACACCTGAAAGAACTTGCCAGAAAGTACAAAAAGTATTTGGTTATCCCAAGAGGGATGTAAAGATTTTTAATAAGGCAGGCTTAAAACCAAACCAAATCTCAAATAAACTGAAAACCTTCTAGCAAAAGAGGGAGGCTTAGTCTGAGAGAAGACTCACCTTGAGGAGAAAAGGTGAGTTGTGGAAACAAAGAGCTCAAAGGTTTCAAGTGGGTACCTCACACAGGTTTCAAGAATCAACAATTTTTTTTAGTGATTTTTCTTAAGATCCTGTTTTGGACACAATTTATGTCAACCTAAATAACAAATAAAGAGAGATTCTCTAAAATAAAATGATATTTATTTAAGAATAGGACATTGCAGTGAAAATATGTGTGTCATAATAACATATATGTGTATTCAGAGAGGTAAAGGAAGACAAAATTTTTTAAAGGAAGAATGAGGAGGATTACATTACTATCTTGAGATAATTATCCTTGGCTACAAGTATCACTGACAAGGGTTACATCATTCTAAGTTTGGACAGGCAGTTGCTAGGCAGATGTCCTTTCAGAAGTGCTTTCTGTGTAAGGCTGTGATGACCTGTGTGCAGTGTTGTAATGTTTGCAGTGTTTTGTGACAGTATTTGTTATCAGGCATTTATGCATGAGAATTCGCCCTTCACGGCCTTATCCAGCTCTATTTGTCAGGGTTTTTTTTTGGGGGGGAGGGGCTTTAACACCAATGATTCTATTTTGATGCTGACAATTTTCACAGTGCTTCTACTATTGAAAAAAAGACGAAAAATTCCAAGCCACATTTCTTTTCTATTATGTTATAGTTAAAAGCTCTATTCACTTCAGTGCTCTTTTGAAGGAGATATAACTTCTTGACTTTTCTTCCACTGCTTCTCCTCATTCTCTTGCTTCTTTACAAAATCCTTTTGGCTTTTGTAATCTGATTCTGTTAAGTGTGGGCCAAGGCAATAATGGGATGGGATCTCAACAGTAAGCTGTGAATAGAGGCAATTTCAAAGACAGTAATATGGGTTTCAAGTCCTGTCTTGGGGTCATGATGCCAGGTACTCTCAGGGCAGAAGGGTGACTCTACACAATCAAAAGTTGAGCCATGACATAGGACCCATCCACGGGTAATGCTGGCCCAAAGGCATGATGACTGAAGCATCTCTTGAGAGTCACCTAGTGTTGCTGATGAAGCATGCAGGATGAGTTGACTCAGTTGTTTGTCCCCTCAGATCAATTTCCTTCTTTGTATATGATTTGAAAATCTGAACACTGAGGTATACCAGACATGATCAGGCTTGTATATTCAGTTTCAATTCTCTCTCTTGGAATCCACAGTCTTACCATATACAATTTTACTCAAAAAGAAAGAAACATTCTCAGAGTTCAGCCATTTTGCAAAGGGAACTATTTTGCTGTTCTTCAAATAATTGCCACACTGGAATGAAAGTGTTGAAATCTTCTCACTGTCTTCTAGGAAGAAACCATTACAAAAATACCTGTCCTTCGTGTTTCACTGTGCGGTCTTGGAACTGCTCCAGATTCTGAAAATCTTATATATAGTCAAAATAAATATAATAATATAACTTTACTTAAAACATATCTTTTTTTCTTGTTTAAAAAGTGTGTAGTTGGCCCTCTGTATCCATGGGTTTTACATCTGTGAACTCAACCAACCATGAATCAAAAATTTTAAAAAACAACAACTAAAACTACAAATAAAAAATACAGTATAAAAACTATTTACATTGTATTAGTTATTATAAGTAATCTACAGATGATTTAAAATACACAGGAGGATGTGCATTGATTATATGCAAATACTACATTATTTTATATAAGAAACTTGAGCATCTTAAATTTTGGTTTCTGAAGGGGCATTTAGAACCAATCTATTATGGATACAAAGAAACTACTCTATAGCAAGAAACTTGTTAGGTATCAGAAAGGTATGGAAGGCAAACTGAAGTAACATTTCTGTATTCCTCTGAGACACTGAGCATTTCGTAAGTGAGACTAAGTGTGTTTTCTTTTCTCTGTTTTCTTCTTTGTCTTCCCTCTCTCTCTTCTCCCTTTGTCTCTTCTCTTGTTGTTGATATTTTAAAAATGTTCTTTCTTTGTATGTTGCCAGACATGTTCATTTTAAGGGCACATAGCATAGATATCAGAAATACTAGTTCTGCAGTGAGGGTGCAGATATTTACTTCTAATTCTCCTCATATATATATTCTGAGCAAGACATGCATCCTTCTTAAATTTCAGACTTCCTATCTCTAACATGGGCATGAAAATGCTGTTTATATTAAAAATGACTTTATGATAATTAAAGTAATTTAAATAGAAGAATGTATATCAAGCACTCTATAGATATTAAGTACTGTATTATTTTATAATTAGCATAGTTAATAAAGTTATAGTAAATTATTATTTTAACATAAGTATTTATTAAATAAATCATGACCTTTTTTAATGTCTTTTTTGTTCCTGAATAGTTAGGTAACATAGAGAAAAAAAAGAAGAACTTGTCTGTGAAACATTGACTCCTAATACAGTGCTTAATCTTTGATGATATTTTCTGTGTGTTTTATGGCTGTCAGTTTAGCTACTTGAGTGAATTAAGAACACTGTATTTAAAAATTTAACTAAGTTTTCAAATTTATCATGATATTTTATTGAATATACTTCTGATTACTTAACCTCATTTATTTTCTTTGACTCAATGTTATTGTATATTTGTAGCGTTTCTTTAGATAAATTTGTTAGCTACGTCTGTTTTACAAATCCTTTATAAGCATTATAATTTTTATTAAATTTGATGTTTATAATTTCCTGTTTTCTTAACTTTGCTTTTATTTTAATTATTTTTTTTTTGAGATGGGATCTAACTCTGTCACCAAGGCTGGAGTGCAGTGGTGCAATCACAGCTCACTGTAGCCTCAACCTCCCTGGGCTCAGATTATCCTCCCACCTGGGCCTGCTGAGCAGCTGGACTACAGGCATGCACCACCATGCCTAGATAATGTTTATGTATTTTTTGTAGAGTCGGGGTTTTGCCATGTTGCCCAGTCTGGTCTTGAACTCCTGAGCTCAAGTGATCTGCCATCTTGGCCTCCCAGTGTGCTGGGATTACAGGTGTGAGTCACTGTGCACGTCCTATTTTTATTTTTTAATTTTATATATTCTCTTTGATTTTATGTGTGTGTCTTTTATTAAACGAAGTAATCTAAATATATCTTTTTTTAACTTAAAAAAATAAAACTTTAAGACTCTACTTTTCTATTGAGTACAGTGATTTATATTGATTCTCATTGATTGATTTTTTTCAATATATGATTCTTGAACAACCTGGATGGATATTTTTCAGAAGTGGGATGCCTGGGATTCAGTCAAAAATGTCTATGTCAAAATATTAGAAAGCAAACAACACACAGTTGCGTTAAAATATATAATTGTTAACTATAATAGTTTCTATATTTTTACTTTAATAATTTCCATTACTTTCTCGATCACATTGCAGTTTAGTTACTTTAAAGCTAATATTAATTTTAACAAATATTTTAGGCATTTCAAAAATGGTTAAACTTTTATTTTTTGTGTTTGTTGTAATTTATCTTTTCATTGTTGATTTTGTTTGTTTGTTTCTCACTTTTGGTCAGAGAAAAAGCACCTTTACTATTTAGAATTTATTTACATTCTCCTTATGTTCAAACATAAAATTATTTTACAAAATGTCTTATAAACAAAAATTGTAGCCTCTGTTAATTATACCATTAACATTGTTTTCATACTAATCCATATTTTTTATTCTTCATTGCTCAAATTCCAGAGAAGTAAATTAAAATCCCTCACTATAATTGTGCTTTCTCCAAGTTTCCTTGTATTTCTAAGAATTTTGCCTTATGCATTGCACTGCTTGTGTATTATATAAATGTATTTCATCCTTGAGTATTTGTTGCTTTCATATTTACTACTTTTTATTTTGCCAATCTGATATATTTGGCCTAAATTTTTATTTTAATTTATGTGTCTTTGCTTGAAATATTGACACATTCTTGTTCATCCTGTTACTTAAATGTAATTGAATTTTTTTGGCCCCTTTGGCTTTTAAAAGGGGTACTAACCCATTCACAATTATTGTGATAAATGATATATTTGGTCTTATTCTTAACATTTCTTATACTTTTATTTTTTGGTACTTGTAGTTCATGATTTCTAAACGTGTTGAGCTTGATCAATTTTTCTTTGAATTAAACCAAGAGAATTTGTATTTGTACAGCTTGTCAATTTAAGTATTCATTAAATACTGAAATTTAAAACATTTCTGTTTTTATGTTCAAGTTCTTCAAGGTGAAGACACCCTCCGCCTAGTAGATCTTCCAAAATTGAGCCTGAATCCTGATTTGAACATATCAAGACATTGTACCTTGCTCATAGAGTAAATAAATGTGGACAGCAGATGGCTATATAGCTCTTCATAAGATATATGTTCTGAAATAATGCTAACACATGGCCTTGTAGAATTTTATACTCTGGTTGTATTTTGCTTAAATAAATGCTTTGAAAATATTATAACGTGTTAATATTTAAGTACAGTCAAATCACCACAAAGATTTCTTTTCCTTTTACTAAGTTTATCTGCAGGTGTTTTTATTTAATCAAAAAACTACATGCTAATATTTTCCATTAACAGAATGACTGCTGTTGGAATTCAAGTAGCTCACAATTCTGTGTGAATGCCATATAAATTCACAATATATCATAATCAAGTTTGTACTAGAAATGGGTACTTATAGAAACACTAATGAGGAAGGCCTCAGAGAGATGACATTGATATGGGCTATGAAAATGAGACATTGAGGAATAATATTTTAGGTAGAGAGATTAGTGTAGAAAAAGTCATAGATGTATGAGTGTTTGTTGAACACTAACTGCGATGTGGTTACAGTACCACCCAAAACATAGGATGTGAGATGAACCCAGACTGGGCCAGTTCTGAATGGCATGCCAAGTTGTTGGCTTTTAGAATATAAACAAGAATGAATTAACAGTAAGTCATTGTAAATGGTGACACATGATGTAACTAGATGGATTTTGAGAAAGGGAACATTAATAATGTTGCAGAAGATAAATAGAATGAGGAGGAGAGGGAAGATAATGAGAGACAGTTGGTAGGAAAAGGTTTCAGATATGAGAGGCATTTTTTAAAGTTGGAATTTTTGTGATTTGTTTGCTGTTCGGATATTAGAGATGAAGGGAAGGCAGGAATTCAAATAAATATTACCTACTTAAAGAGTATTACTTAATACTTACAACAACTTTAAAAAATAGATGTCATTATCCTCATTTTAAAAATGAGTAGTTCTTAATTTTTGTGGGTACATAGTATGTATGTGTATTTATGAGTTACGTGAGATATTTTGTTACAGACATGCAATGCTTAAGAATTATATCTTGGAAAATTGGATAATCATCCCCTGAAATGAGAGAAAATCCTGAATCTAAGAGAGTTTAGCTAATTTGATACTTGTTCCTTACAGATACTGAAGTTCCAAGAAAACCCCAGTTTATTTGATTGCTGAACTGACACCAAAACCTTACCTCCACAGAGGTAGCTCGGGGTACTGAGTGTATGGTAATTCCTCAACCGATCTGGGGAATAAAGGAGAGAAACACGTTTGATGGTGTCGGGAGAAGGAAGATATATATTCTTGCAGATAATTTTCAATCTCGAATTCTCACTCAACATAATTATTATGAACCGTTTTTGTGCTATTTTTGAAAGGAAGTAAAAAGCTCAATTGACCTACCTCATTATAGAGTTGGTGCAGTAGAAAGTAGGAGGGTGTAAACATTTGAAGCCAATTTAAATTTTCTGCAGTAAAACTGTTCCTAATATATAAGTTAGCCTTTTCATAGCTATGTAGTTTATGGCAGTCTTTCTACTCATCCTCTGACAAGACTTTGTTTACCAAAAATGGGGAATTTTTACATCTTAAATCACAACCACTTTGATCAAATATGCAATATTTTTTTAAAAATTGGAAAAATATTAAACTTAAAATACAAAGTTTTAAAAATGTATCGTATCAAAATTTAGCTCTAATAACATACCAGAAGTTATAATTATGCAC
>NW_012105043.1:1856864-1859431 GCF_000951045.1 Mandrillus leucophaeus
GTTAACAGAGCATCTTCTAAATACTTAGCATTTTTCTAAGCAGCATGGGAAATGCAAAGAAGATGAAGTTCTTGACCTTAAGAGACACAGAATTTAGTTGAGGAAGCAAGACATATTGACAGGAACACTCTCATAACCAAACAGGGCATCAAAGTAAGGTGCCAGGTCTAAGAAAGAAAGCAAACATTTTAGAGATTCACAAAATAATTGAGTTCCATGCATACGAATGAGAGAAGGGTCTAAGATCTAGCTTAACCCTTTAGTATTTAACACTCTATAATGTGCAATGTAGAGATGCCTTGTATCTCTTAGTTATTTGGTAATTTTGTAAGTACTTCTGACTCATGTGTGGTTGGCTAAGTGTGAGGATCTACCATAATCTTCAAATGTCTACTGTTCTATCAGCTTTTTTATTTGCTTCCACTGCAGGCTCTCAAATTGGCTTTTGGAATAGTGGAAAGATCATCTGACTCTTTCTGAGTTTCAGGTGGTGATCTTATTATCATAGTATCTTGCAGTTTGTGTCTCACGTCTCCTGCTCCAGCAACTTGCCTGCATGCTGGCTTTCTTGCTTTGCCCTAGCTTTCCATCTTCATAAGTTTCTGGACTTTTCTTTGACGGGTTTTTGACCTACATCTTTGATTTGTTCTCGAGTGACCAAGGTGTCGCTCTGCTCACTCTCTTCTCTCTGTTTGGTTTGCTGTATGACTTTTCCTCAGAACTCTAATCTACTGTGTTCACTGATTCAACTCACTCCCAGGTTTCTATGTTTTCTCCTGCTGTGTCATGTATCTTTTTCGATGTATCTATACAGCAAACTCTAAATACTGTGGTTTCTATTGAATCTCAGCTCCATCCCCTCAACTCATGAATTCCAGTGGGCTCTGCCTGGGTTCTTCTTTCTCTCCTGCAGCCTAGAGACTCTCCAGGCAGAAAGCTAGAGCAACAATAAGCTGATTCCTATATGGAAAGGGGTGGTGGTACTTTCATTTAGTAGCTTGAAGCCAGAAATGTTGCTAAAAATTTCATAATATACAGGACAGTCCCCCACAACAAGAAGTCATCCAGCTTCAAATGCCAATAGTGCTGAAACTGAAAAATTTTACCCTAGGCATAAACAACATCCAGTGTTTTGGAGCAAAATTATGCTCACTTTTTCTCCTTCTGTATATTTTAGTCCTAAGAGATGACTGTGTGTTTGATTTCTATTCAATTTCTGCATATTAACAGTTTCGGCATATTCAAAGAGAGAAGCAAGAGTACTGTTTTTGCCTCTAATGAGTAAAGACCACAATGAGATCTGAAAGGGAAAATACAGCAAGTGAAAGAAAATCAGTAAGATACAAAGATACAGAAAGACTACTAAACTTTCTGTTATCCCCAAATAATAAACTCAATTGAAATTTGTTAGACTGAGACTTACCTTAATTATTACATTTTAACACTCTATAATTATTTTATAAAAACTACCATGTGTTATTATTCTAATTATGTAAGGAACAGAGAAGTTAACTGATGTCTGAGGTGGTGTGGGTGATAAGTAGAAGAGTTATTGTTTTAACTTGGTTCTTTCTAACTCCTAAGCCTTCATCCATCACTTCTTATGCTGCATGAAACAACAGAGATAGGCTAATGTGAAACTTCAAGCTGTTGAGTAAAAAGGTTTAGTTTTACTGTCTCACAACTAAGATTTTTGTTGGTGATAGGGGAAACTCTGTTCTGATCTTGGGAGAAATAGGACCATATAAACTGGCCACCTGGAAAATCTATAGAATGTTTATCTCAAGGTATTATGTTTTTTTTAGTAGAACATCTAAGAGGAAATAAGCCCCATGAAGACAGCCTTTTAAAAGGAGGAGAAATTACTTGACTTTTTGAGAGTCAGAAGAATTGTGTGACCCAGGGATTCCTATATATAACATAACATCCCTATGTATAACATCCCTACATATAACATTCCTATATATAACCTTATATATAACATAATATCCCTATATGTAACATTACCGGGGGAAACTTTGTTCTTTAGTTTAAAGCTTTCTAATGCAGAACAGATGATACTCTTGGGAGCAGCTGAGCTCTTGGTACTCTGAATGTCATGACTATTTTAAAAATAAGGTCACCAAGCTGAAATTAACACAATAGAAATCATACATCGGCAGGGAGTGTAATATCAGTCTGAATTTTTTTCTTGTAATATAGCATTGGTTTGGAGCAACAGAGTTTTGATATAGTCTATAAGCATCTTGGCTTCTCATTGCATCTTCGTAGTTCTCAGGTCCCCTACATATATTATCAGACTAACTCCTTCTTGACATCATCTGTACCAAACAAAGCACCTGGGTTGTTCTCAAAAGCTTTACAACCAATCCCCAACTGGTGTTGGCTTTACTCATTCACTTAAGTGAAGTCTAATCTTATATGAGACCTTGTAATTAACAAATTAGTGGGGACTTCTTTTCTTCTTCCTCAAATATACTCTACAAACCCTGCTTACTTTATGAATTAATGTGAAGAGCCTTGTAAGGCTGCCATTATGGGTATTTCTGTCTGTAATTTCAGTACCC
>NW_012105043.1:1860396-1862511 GCF_000951045.1 Mandrillus leucophaeus
ATAGTTCAATGGTTTTCAGTATATCCTCTGAGTTGAGCAATCATCACAAAAATCTAATTTTATAACATTTTTATTACCCCATAAAGAAATCTTGTACCCATTAACAGTCATTCTTCACCCAGTCCCCTCCTTCCTTCCTGGCTGGCTTGAATAACCACTAATTGAGTTTTTTCTGTATCTTTTTTTTCTAAGCATTACATATAAATGAAATTACACAATGTATAGTCTTTTGTGACTGGTTTAACCTAGCATAACATTTTTAAGGCTTAACAATGTCATAGCATGTATAAGCATTTTTGTCTTTTTTCTGTTGTTCTTTTTTTTTTTTTTTTTTTTTTTGATCTGTTCTGGAAGCTTTTTATCGTTGCTCCAAGTTTAAGAATTTTCACTGATGACAGAAAATCAACACTTAGACAACCTCCCGCATAGCCCTGCCCAGCTTCTGAATCTTGGTCTTGACAGACGTGCCAACATATTTCTCTCCAATGCGCACAGTCATTCCACCCGTGATTGACGGATCAGTCTTAGCCTCCAATTTCAATACTTGGCCTTGACTTATGAAGCTCTTGAGGACAGTTTTTAATTCAGAGAGTATGGCTTCTTCTAAAGGAGTTGCAGTGCTCACTGTGCAAGGTACCTCTCCGCGATGAACACTCATCATGGTAAAAAAGGCAGAAACGACTCCTTGGGTATTGCTTAAGCGACCATTTTCAGCAAGCACATTGATCCAGTTGGTGGTGACGGGAGAGAACCTCTCTTTTGCTGTGATGTCATTTAGGCTTTTCACTCTAACAGAACGCTTCACATAGGAATTCAAAACAGAAGCAGCCACTTTGGGTTCCTTCAGGATTTGTGCTACTCTCAACAACTCCTTTTCTACTTGCTCCAACTTACTCTGTTTTGATGCAGCAGAATAAAGAGCTGTGGCATAGCGACCTTCAATACTGTATACCTGAACAGGAGGCCGCACAAGCTTGGCAAATGGTCTGACAACAGAGGTACTGAAGCATCGCACCTGCCGGGAGAGCCCGGACACTGCTGGGGCGGCCATCTTCTCGCTGTTCTGATGTTCTTTTATAACAAAATTTTATAGATGCACAGTATTTTACATATTTATGGGTTACATGTGATATTTGGTTACATGGATAGAGTATGTAATGGTCAAGTCAGGATATTTGAGGTGTCCATCATTTTGAGTGTTTATCATTTCTATGTTTGGAACAATTTAAGTTATCTCCTCTATCTATTTTGAAATATACAATACATTGCAACTAACTATTTGAAATATACAATACATTGTAACTAACTATACTTAAACTTTTTATCTAGCTGTATGTTGGTACCTGTTAACACATCTCTTTTTATCCCTCTTCCCATTCACCCCACCTTCTCAGGCTCTAGTATCTATTATTCTACTCTACCTATATGAGACTTACTTTTTTAGCTCCCACATATGAGTGAGAATATGAGATTTGTCTTTCTGTACATGGGATATTTCAATTAACATAGTGATTCCAGTTTCACTATGTTGCTGCAAATAACATGATTTCATTCTTTTTATGGCTGAATAGTATTCCTTTGTATACACACACCATATTTCCTTTATTCATTCATCTGTTGATGGATACTGTTAGGTTGATGCCATATGTTTGCTAGTTTAGATAGTGCTGCAATAAACATGAGGAGGCAAGTATCCCTTTGATAAAATGATTTTCTTTGGTTAGACAGCCAGTAGTAGGACTGCTGGATGGTATTGTACTTCTATTTTCAATGCTTTGAAAAATTTCCATACTGTTTTTACATTCCCACCGACAGTACATAGGAGTTTCCTCTTTACCCACATCCTTGCCAGCATGTTATTATTATGTTTTATCTTTTTAATAAGAGCTATTTTAACTGGAGTAATATGATATCTCATTGCAGTTTTTATTTTTGCTCTTCTGATGATTAGTGATATTGAGCAATTTTTCATAAACCTGTTCTGTATTTGCATGTTTACTTTTGAGAATTATCTATTCATGTCCTTTGCCCATTTTTAATGAGATTAGTTGTTTCATTTTCTATTGCTGAGTTGTCTGGGTTTCTTATCTAGATATTAGTCCATGGTTGGATGAA
>NW_012105043.1:1862561-1868341 GCF_000951045.1 Mandrillus leucophaeus
TTATCAGCTACTTTCTTTGGTGGAAAAAACTAAGAGTTATGAGTTATATGTTTTCACATAAACGTATTTATCAAAAGGCATGGCATAATTTGATATGGATCTTTTGCCTCTAATGTAAGGAAATGAGAAGGTAAAACAATGACATCAAAGACATGGGATGGACATTTTATTTGATTAATGTGTCAGCCGGGGGAATTCCATAAAAACTGTAATGGTATCTGGTTAAAAAAGGTGATCTTATTTTTTAAACTCTTTATGTTATATTTTTTTAAAAAAGGAAAACTGTATTTTCACAATATTTCAGCACATTTGAAATCATCTACAACTCTACAACCTAGCACAATTAAAGTTCTTATATTTTCTCTATTTTGTTCATATGCCTATAAAATTTTATATCATTATAATCAAAACATATGTACCATTTGGCAATTTAACATTTTCTATTACATTATATAAATTTACACAATTCTACACATTCTTCATATATTTTAAATTATATTTTAATACACAAGTAAGCATAGTGACATTTTTCAAAGAGAGAAAAAAGAGCTAAGTTATCAGCAAAGTTATGGAATTTTCTGTTGTTTAGAATTAGTTTTACTCAATGAAACATCTTAAACTGAATTGTTGTGGTAGCTTTTTGGTTGTAACTAATTTTATTGGTTTGCCAGACAGCAATGACTAACATTGGAACTTCACCCTGGTGAGAATGACTTTGAACTTCATATCACTTTCACTTCTTATTCCCATGAAACCTTAGAAATCTTAGCCTAAAGTCAGTTTTCTTCCCCCTCAATCATTTTCAACATGTGTCCTTTCCAAACATAAGTAATATAAGGTAGCCTTCAGCACACGTTTTTGTGCTTGTCTAAGATAATGTATAACCATTATTCTCAGAAACTTAATGATGAATACTAGAGAAATTTAGTCCATAAAGATATGTGAAATCATAAAAATTGTATGTCTGTAGACACATATGCAAGCACACATCCCTTGCTACCCTCTTCCACCATCACACATCTTTCATCTTCCTTTTTCTTTTTGTGACTGACTCTCACTTGTTCTATTCTGTCGTCTTAAAATGGCTACATGGATTGTAAAAGTCCAGGATGTTATGTTCATTGATCTTCTCAGAACACCTGAGTATCCTAATATAGAGTTTGGGAAGCAGTAACAGTGGCCCAGATGAAATATGCAGATGGAAATTTCTCATTAAATCTCCTCATTTAAATTCATTGTTTAATATCATTTTATATTCATTAAGATTTACATAATAAATTAGACCCAGGTGACCAACTTAATATCATTTCTAGTGCTATAACAATGAACCCCCCAAATCCACAATGTCATGAAATGTCTTCCCAAACCTCTCAGTTCTCTCATGTCATTTCTGAAACAGATGCTCACACACAGGGATTAGTAATATTCATTATTCATTCTAGACAAGTTAACAGAGCATCTTCTAAATACTTAGCATTTTTCTAAGCAGCATGGGAAATGCAAAGAAGATGAAGTTCTTGACCTTAAGAGACACAGAATTTAGTTGAGGAAGCAAGACATATTGACAGGAACACTCTCATAACCAAACAGGGCATCAAAGTAAGGTGCCAGGTCTAAGAAAGAAAGCAAACATTTTAGAGATTCACAAAATAATTGAGTTCCATGCATACGAATGAGAGAAGGGTCTAAGATCTAGCTTAACCCTTTAGTATTTAACACTCTATAATGTGCAATGTAGAGATGCCTTGTATCTCTTAGTTATTTGGTAATTTTGTAAGTACTTCTGACTCATGTGTGGTTGGCTAAGTGTGAGGATCTACCATAATCTTCAAATGTCTACTGTTCTATCAGCTTTTTTATTTGCTTCCACTGCAGGCTCTCAAATTGGCTTTTGGAATAGTGGAAAGATCATCTGACTCTTTCTGAGTTTCAGGTGGTGATCTTATTATCATAGTATCTTGCAGTTTGTGTCTCACGTCTCCTGCTCCAGCAACTTGCCTGCATGCTGGCTTTCTTGCTTTGCCCTAGCTTTCCATCTTCATAAGTTTCTGGACTTTTCTTTGACGGGTTTTTGACCTACATCTTTGATTTGTTCTCGAGTGACCAAGGTGTCGCTCTGCTCACTCTCTTCTCTCTGTTTGGTTTGCTGTATGACTTTTCCTCAGAACTCTAATCTACTGTGTTCACTGATTCAACTCACTCCCAGGTTTCTATGTTTTCTCCTGCTGTGTCATGTATCTTTTTCGATGTATCTATACAGCAAACTCTAAATACTGTGGTTTCTATTGAATCTCAGCTCCATCCCCTCAACTCATGAATTCCAGTGGGCTCTGCCTGGGTTCTTCTTTCTCTCCTGCAGCCTAGAGACTCTCCAGGCAGAAAGCTAGAGCAACAATAAGCTGATTCCTATATGGAAAGGGGTGGTGGTACTTTCATTTAGTAGCTTGAAGCCAGAAATGTTGCTAAAAATTTCATAATATACAGGACAGTCCCCCACAACAAGAAGTCATCCAGCTTCAAATGCCAATAGTGCTGAAACTGAAAAATTTTACCCTAGGCATAAACAACATCCAGTGTTTTGGAGCAAAATTATGCTCACTTTTTCTCCTTCTGTATATTTTAGTCCTAAGAGATGACTGTGTGTTTGATTTCTATTCAATTTCTGCATATTAACAGTTTCGGCATATTCAAAGAGAGAAGCAAGAGTACTGTTTTTGCCTCTAATGAGTAAAGACCACAATGAGATCTGAAAGGGAAAATACAGCAAGTGAAAGAAAATCAGTAAGATACAAAGATACAGAAAGACTACTAAACTTTCTGTTATCCCCAAATAATAAACTCAATTGAAATTTGTTAGACTGAGACTTACCTTAATTATTACATTTTAACACTCTATAATTATTTTATAAAAACTACCATGTGTTATTATTCTAATTATGTAAGGAACAGAGAAGTTAACTGATGTCTGAGGTGGTGTGGGTGATAAGTAGAAGAGTTATTGTTTTAACTTGGTTCTTTCTAACTCCTAAGCCTTCATCCATCGCTTCTTATGCTGCATGAAACAACAGAGATAGGCTAATGTGAAACTTCAAGCTGTTGAGTAAAAAGGTTTAGTTTTACTGTCTCACAACTAAGATTTTTGTTGGTGATAGGGGAAACTCTGTTCTGATCTTGGGAGAAATAGGACCATATAAACTGGTCACCTGGAAAATCTATAGAATGTTTATCTCAAGGTATTATGTTTTTTTTAGTAGAACATCTAAGAGGAAATAAGCCCCATGAAGACAGCCTTTTAAAAGGAGGAGAAATTACTTGACTTTTTGAGAGTCAGAAGAATTGTGTGACCCAGGGATTCCTATATATAACATAACATCCCTATGTATAACATCCCTACATATAACATTCCTATATATAACCTTATATATAACATAATATCCCTATATGTAACATTACCGGGGGAAACTTTGTTCTTTAGTTTAAAGCTTTCTAATGCAGAACAGATGATACTCTTGGGAGCAGCTGAGCTCTTGGTACTCTGAATGTCATGACTATTTTAAAAATAAGGTCACCAAGCTGAAATTAACACAATAGAAATCATACATTGGCAGGGAGTGTAATATCAGTCTGAATTTTTTTCTTGTAATATAGCATTGGTTTGGAGCAACAGAGTTTTGATATAGTCTATAAGCATCTTGGCTTCTCATTGCATCTTCGTAGTTCTCAGGTCCCCTACATATATTGTCAGACTAACTCCTTCTTGACATCATCTGTACCAAACAAAGCACCTGGGTTGTTCTCAAAAGCTTTACAACCAATCCCCAACTGGTGTTGGCTTTACTCATTCACTTAAGTGAAGTCTAATCTTATATGAGACCTTGTAATTAACAAATTAGTGGGGACTTCTTTTCTTCTTCCTCAAATATACTCTACAAACCCTGCTTACTTTATGAATTAATGTGAAGAGCCTTGTAAGGCTGCCATTATGGGTATTTCTGTCTGTAATTTCAGTACCCACTTTATGACTCTGTCTTCTGCTGGCTGTGTGCTCCGTGAGGTACTGGAACAAAGAAGATTGTTTTATTCTGCTTTTTTTGATGGAAGATACTTCTATATTAGAGTTAAAACCCTCTCAGATATAGCAAACTCTTGTTTGGCAATTTCTCATGAGCTGTACCATAAGCAATGATGGCTGAGCCAAATATGAACCTGTGTCACTTTGGTTAAAAGGTTTAACACTTTAAGGAACACCAAAGCTGAACAACAACAACAAAAAAGCAGATGAAAACAAGGACAACTAAGTGTCCTGCCAAAATGATATAGTTTATACCACTGTTGTAATTCATATAAACATTGGCTAAAATCCAGGATTTTTTCCTCTGGAAAAGTGATGGATACTCCTTTCTCATAAAATTCTGTCATGTTTATAGAAAGGTGAAATCCCATTCATGTGACAAACCGCAAAGGTACAGAGTAAGTAGACATTTAAACATGAAATTTTATGTGAAGATTCAGTAGTTTCATCTATTTGCCTGGCAGAGAGGGTAGGTGGTAGAAAGGAAGTAGATTATACATACATCAGCATTTTTAATGCATTTTGATCACCAGCCTTAAAATGTAACTCATACATAAGATCATTATGTGTTTTATTATGTTTTTTTTTTCCTTTTCTTCTCTGATTATTCTATTCTATTCTATTCTATTCTATTCTATTCTATTCTATTCTATTCTATTCTATTCTATTCTATTCCTTCTATTACAGTCCATTTTGATTTATTCTACTCTATTTCCTCTTTTTAAAAGATGATAAAAGAATTAAACAACAAATTGGTGTTTTGACTCAAAAACGTATTATAGCCAAATGATATAGATTGATTTGTAGACTTCCAGTTATTTTTAAGCAACAGTTAAAAGTCAATATTCTTTTTTTGTTGCTAGTATCCATTTTTAAACAGCATTAGTGAGATATAACTCACATATCACAAACTCACCTATTTAAAGTATATAGTTCAATGGTTTTCAGTATATCCTCTGAGTTGAGCAATCATCACAAAAATCTAATTTTATAACATTTTTATTACCCCATAAAGAAATCTTGTACCCATTAACAGTCATTCTTCACCCAGTCCCCTCCTTCCTTCCTGGCTGGCTTGAATAACCACTAATTGAGTTTTTTCTGTATCTTTTTTTTCTAAGCATTACATATAAATGAAATTACACAATGTATAGTCTTTTGTGACTGGTTTAACCTAGCATAACATTTTTAAGGCTTAACAATGTCATAGCATGTATAAGCATTTTTGTCTTTTTTCTGTTGTTCTTTTTTTTTTTTTTTTTTTTTTTGATCTGTTCTGGAAGCTTTTTATCGTTGCTCCAAGTTTAAGAATTTTCACTGATGACAGAAAATCAACACTTAGACAACCTCCCGCATAGGCCTGCCCAGCTTCTGAATCTTGGTCTTGACAGACGTGCCAACATATTTCTCTCCAATGCGCACAGTCATTCCACCCGTGATTGACGGATCAGTCTTAGCCTCCAATTTCAATACTTGGCCTTGACTTATGAAGCTCTTGAGGACAGTTTTTAATTCAGAGAGTATGGCTTCTTCTAAAGGAGATGCAGTGCTCACTGTGCAAGGTACCTCTCCGCGATGAACACTCATCATGGTAAAAAAGGCAGAAACGACTCCTTGGGTATTGCTTAAGCGACCATTTTCAGCAAGCACATTGATCCAGTTGGTGGTGACGGGAGAGAACCTCTCTTTTGCTGTGATGTCATTTAGG
>NW_012105043.1:1873861-1911457 GCF_000951045.1 Mandrillus leucophaeus
CAGAATTGTATCTACTTTTTCTAGGTTGTCCTGTTTGTTAGCGATCATTTGTATTTCAGTGACGTCAATTGTATTGTCTCTGTTTTCATTTCTGATTTTGTTTATTTGCTTCGTCTCTCTTTTTTCTTGGTTTGTCAGTGAGTGGTTTATCACTTTTGTTTGTTTACAAAAAAACAACTTCTTCATTTTGGTAATCGTTTGTATTTTTACATCTACTTCATTTAGGTCTGTTCTCATGTATATTATTTCTTTCATTCTGCTAATTTTGGGTTTGGTTTGTTCTTGCTTTTCTAATTCCTTGAGCTGCATCATTAGATTGTTTATTTCAATCTGTACTTTTTTATATCGGAATTGATTGCTATAAACTTCTCTCTTAGCTCTGCATTTGCTGTATCCCAAAGGTTTGGGTATTTTTTTTTCATTTTCATTTGTTTCAAGAAATTGTTTAATTTACATTTTTATTTTTTAATAGACTAAGTGGTCATTCAGGAGCATGTTGTTTAATTTCTATGTATTTATTTGGTTTCCAAAGTTTCTCTTGGTATTGGTTTCTAGTTTTATTCCAGTGTGGTCTGAGAAGATACTTGATATTATTTTAGTTTTTTGAATTTTTTTTGAAACTAGTTTTGTGGCCTAATATGTGGTCTATTCTGGAGAATGTTCCACATACTGATGAGAAGAACATGTATTCTGCAGTTATTGGTTAAAATGTTTTTTGATTGTTAGGTCTAAAGTTCACTTTAAATCTAATGTTTCTTTGTTGACATTTTGTCTTGATTATCAGTCTAATGCTAAGAGTTGGGTATTGAAGTTTCCCACTATTTGAGTCTCTCTCTTTAGATTTAATAATATTTGCTTTATGAATCTGAGTGCTCCAGTGTTTAATCCATATATATTTAGAATTTAGTCTGAGCTACTTCAGAATCAATACTTGGACTTGTTTTTACAAGATTTCATGAAGTTCTTTCTGATTGGGATTCGTTTCTGAAAAGTTATTTTGTTCCTTTAGAGGTGTCATATTTCCTTGTTTTTTTTCGTGTTTCCTGTGCTTTCATTTTGATGTCTACATATCTGATATAACAGGCTCTTTTTCCAGTTTTTTGAATTTGCTTTCATAGGAGATGACTTTTCTGAGTATGTATCTGTAGTGTCAATTGGGTAGGGCACTTGGGCTTTACTTCTTGGTGTGTGGTAATGCAGTCTCTGTATGATTTCTTCACTGTAAACAGTGTCAGTGGTATGTGTGATTTTCTCAGTTGCTTAGAGTGTAGTTTTTCATGGGGGCTGTGGTGAAGTTTTTCTGGGGACAGGGATGCCAGGTAGGCCAGTCTTTGGGCCCCAGTGGTGGTAGCAGTGGGTTTAGTGTGTCTGCCCTTGGATTCCAGAGTAGTGTACACTGACACTGGTGTTAACAAATCAGGTCAATCCTGTGACCTCCATGTGCCTTATCTGGATTCCAGTAGTGGCAGTAGTAGGTCAGGTAGATGAGAGGCTTCTCTGTTCCCTGGCCAGCCATATGGCATGAGTGATTGCATTGGCAATGGTGGGATGACCCTCAAGGTCTTGAGTGGTGTGTGTTGGTGGTGACAGTGGCTTCAATGAGTTGAGTAGGCCAGTGTCTAGTCCCCCAGGTGGCCCATGAAGATAGGTGCCAATTGTGGCATTAATAACTGGGTGGGTAGGTCTAACCTCAGGCCTGGGAGGAGTGTTCTAGTGTCAATGGTGATGGACTGGGTTGGGCAATCCTCTGGCCTCCACACTGTATACTCGGGCATGGGATGTGAGACAAAGCTGGGCTAGGGAGTCTTGTTTTTAGGTCTCTTGGTGATACATGCAAGAGCCGATCACGGTAGATAGGGGTGGGTTGATTCCCAGGCCACCATTGGAATGCTTGGGTGGCGGGCATCAGAAGTCACGCTGTTGCTTTGCCATTGGAGAGGGAGGTGCCACTCTCAGAGATAGCAGCTTAGGCTGGCAGGTGTGGTATAGCATGAGTGCTACTTGTGCCTCAGCTCAGGCAGCTTTAGCAACTCAGTCCCTGCTGTGGTAGCTGATACTCACAGCTTTGGGTAGGGTAGCCTGCAGTTGTTCACACCTCAGACCCAGTGGTGGTAGCTTACATCTCAATCATGCCTCAGCCCTGTCTTCAGTAGTCCATAGTCACTCATGTCTCAGCTCTGGGGGCAGCAGTCTGCTCTTTTCTTGTGCCTCACCTACAGCACCACTGGGCTACAGGACAGTGTATAGTTCTGTTGGGGATAGAGCTGTACAATAACTCCTTGCTGTAGCTGCTTAGGTCTCAAGGAGTGTGTGGGATTCAGTGTGAACTTCCTCCCTGTAGCAGTACCATCACACGGTCTCCTGACAGCTTCCTATGTTAGTTTCATGGCCCATGACATTTGAGGGGTTCTCTCTTGACAGGATTTGGTGAGTCCATGGTGGAAACGTGGTCCTCTGGGATTCTCTCACTTACACACTTTACCCACACTGGTGAGTCTCTCCTGACTTCCAGCCAATCCTAGCTGAGCAGGCTGCCTTGCTTCCATTATCTTCCTTATTTTAGATATTTCCTATTACTTTTTTGTTGAATTCAGTGTTCTTTCTTGGATGATCTACTCAAAGTGTGGTTATCTACTCACCATTTGGTTCTTCTTAGAAGAGGAGGTGAGTATGAAATGCCTATAGTTAGCTGTCTTGAAGCTCCTCCTTGTGCCTACTTCATTCTTTTGTATTGCCGAGTAATATTCTATTGTATAAATATACCACATTTTGTTTATGCATTCATTAATTGAAGGAAAATAGAGTTGTTTTAAATTTGGGGCTATTATGAGTAATGCTGCTATGAACACTTATTTGTATATTTTATTTTGTGTGTGTGTCTGTGCATTTGTGTGAACACCTATTTTCTTGAGCATACATCTAGGTATGGAATCACTGGGTCATATGATAACTGTATATTAAACATTTTGAGGAATTGCCAGGCTGTTTTCCAAAGCAGCTCTACCTTTTACATTCTCATCAGCAATGTATAATGGTTTCAGTTTCTCCACATTCTTGCCAACATTTGTTATTATCTATATCTTTCATTGTAGCCATTTTAGTGAGTGCAGAGTTGTATCTCCTTATAGTATTGATTTAGATTTTCCTACTGACATGTTATTTTAAAAGTATTTTTACATATTTTCATGTGCTTATTTTCTATTTGTGTATCTTTGGAGAAATGGCTATGCAGATGCATAACTCATTTTTAAAATGGTTCATTTTTCTTGTATTATTGAGTTATGAGTGTTAGTTATACATTCTGGGCATAAGTTTCATATCAGATATATAATTTGCAAATATTTTATCTCATTCTGTGGTTTGTCTTTTTACTTTCTTAATGGAATTAATTTCAACACAAAAAGTTTATTTTTAAGTAATTGACCGACAAGTAAAAATTGTATATATTTATGGTGTATAATATGATGTTTCAATATACGTATACATTGTGGAATGACTAAATCTAATTAGCATATGTGTTACCTCACATCTGTATCAGTTTTTTGGGAGTGAGACCACTTAAAATCTACTTTTTTAATAATTTTCACATATACAGTATGTTGTTGTCAACTATAGTCACCATAATGTATAATAGGTCCCTTGAAGGTATTTCTCCTGTCTACCTGAAATTTTGTTTCTTTTGAATAACATTTACCAATTATGCCACCCACCAGCCTTTGGTAATCACCATTTACTCTCTGTTTCTATAAGTCCAACTTTTTTACATTCCACATATGTGAAATTTTGCAGTATTTGTCTTTCTGTGTCTGGTTTATTTCATTTAACATAGTATCCTCCAGATCCATCCATGTTGTCACAAATGACAAGATTTTCGTCTATGTTATGGCTGAATAATATTCCATTGTGTGTATATAACACAATTTCTTTAACCATTCATTCGTGGATGGACATTTAGGTTGCTTCCATATCTTGGCTATTATGAATAATGCTGCAATGAACACAGGACTGCAGATGTCTCCTCAACATACTGATTTCATGTACTTTGAGTATACTCAGTAGTGGGATTACTATAAAATGGTAGTTCTATTTTTAATTTTGAGGAAAGTTTGTATTGTTTTCCATAATGGCTGTACTAATAAAAGGCTTTAGTTTTGATGAAGCTCAACTTATTTATTTTTGTTGTTGTTGTTGCTTGTCTTTTTGGTGTCATATCTAAGAAACTATTGCCTAAAACTCTGTAATGAAATTTTACTTTTAAACTTTCTTTTAAGAGTTTTGTATTTTTAGGTCTTACATTTAGAATATTATCAATTTTGATTTAATTTTGTAGTGAGTACTTTTTAAAATCAATTTCACTGATAGGTCTAAAAGAGTAGAGAATATATTTATGACAACATAGCAGAAATAAATAGAAAAAAGTAGAGATGGCACAGACACACGGATATAATAAATCCATTTCGGTAAGCTACCTGGGTCAAACCAATGAAAGATGACAACGCAAAAACTTTATAACTGAGTTCAGAAAATGAGTCTCAAGCTGATTAGAATAGTTGAATTTTCGTATTTAGGAAAAGTGAAGCTGCGGGGAATGATGAGCCCTGCCAGGTAATGAGGATTGACCTCCTTCATGAGACCCGTAAATCTTAAGTTGTTCAGGAGAACGTTCAGATTTGGTTGCAATATGTTAAAAAGAAATAACTACTTAGCTATATGCAAATTTTTAGCAATGAACTATTGCTATTCTTAATCCTCACTAGCTTTTGTGATTGATCTCTTTCGTCATATTATACTGACTTTCAAATCAGAAATTTCCTGGTTTCAACTTTTAGAAGCGATTTTTATAGAGGCCTTCAAACTCCGGAAGTTGAATGTACTCACTTTCAAATGTATCAGTTCTGCAGTTTTGTTAAGTTGACAAGTGACAGAAAAATTTTAGCATTCTCCTTCTATTGAATTAATCTTAAAAGAAAATTACTCAGTGAACTCTTTCCTCCTCTCATATTCTAATATAAAAATAAATGCTGCATTAGCAAACTGTAACCAGTCATTAGTCGAAATGAAGTTGAGGTGGAATACTTACTGTCCATCAACCGTGATAATCCTTGGATCAGTGCAGAACCGGCACTATCAGAAGGTTTCGAACTGTGACCTGATTAAAAAGAAAAGTCTAATGAATAGAATCTATGCGGCAGCTTCCCTTCATTATTCTCTCTCGACAAAACGTCACAGGCAGTATCTGGTGTCAGGAACAAATCATATTCTGACTTATGTCTACACTAAACACTTTTGCAGCCATAAAACATGCTGCAAACTGGCTCAGAGACATCCATTTTTAAAGAGCTGACATTAATGATGTATAGAGAGAGAGAGCAAAAAGCTGTATTTTGCCCATCTCAGTATGCTATATTTTCTGGTGAAATCCTTTTGGAAGAAAAACTTGTGTATCAAACTTCCTTTTAAGAAGAAATGGCCCCTCCAGAGTATGAAATGCTGTTACAGCTATTTCCTCATTTAAGAGGGTGAAGTGTGTGGTGAGGAAATATGCAATTATGTACCATTAGCATATTTTTGCAACTAGTAAACATCCAGCAATATGACCTTATATTTTACTGTGCAAAGCTTGATTAAGTAACTTACCACACAGATTACTACTAGTGTTCTTAAAATATACAGTAAGAAGTGCAAGTGCAGAAAGAGGCAAAGCACTATGCATCCTTTTCTTTGATGCAAAATAGTATTTGTCCCACTTCTTGTAGTGAGTACCATAGAACAAGCTAAAATAATTCCTAAAGAGTAGATATTAAAAGGTTAAAAGGTGGCAATGATTTCATATTTGCCCAGTGCAAATGAAGTATATCAAGAGCAGACAAATTAAAATCAACTAGAATTATGAAAGTACTTGTGGCATTTGAGCACTATGTTATAATAAACCAATCACATAACATTGCAGGACATGAAACAGCTCAAGGAGATGATTAGGTCATGAAGGTGGTGCTCTCATGAATGGGATTAGTGCCTTTATAAAAGTGGACACAGAAAGAAGACTCTGACTATGAGGCCAAAAGTGGGCCCTCACCAGAAACTAACCAGCTGTGCTTTTATCTTGAACTCTGCTCAGACTCCAGCACCATGAGAAATAAGTTTCTGTTGCCTATAAGCTACCCAGTTTATGATAGTTTCTTATAGCAGTCTCAATGGACTAAGACAGAGGTAAAGACAAGACGTGTTCCAGAGATTTGCTAGTGCTTCATCCTAGAAGACTATTTTTAGTTCTCAAGGGTGTTAAACTTGGGACTTTTCTATATACAGCCTGAATTTTTCTTTTAGCCCCTATCCTTATAAGTGGTTCTTGCATTCCTACATATTTGTCTTGTTATTTTATCCCTTAGATTTCTAGTCCTTTTAAAAAACTCTTTTTAAGTTTGTGTTCATAAGTGTTTTATCTTTTCAAATCTTATTTTTCTACTTTATTCTTCAAGATTTTTTCATATCAACCATCTCTTAACATTATGTAATTATCCTAGCTCATTAACCTTATATTTGTAAAATTTTGTCTTAATTCAGTTTATTTTTACCCTACTTCATTTTTCTTATTAGTATTGCTTAGCATTGATCTTTCTTTTTCATTTTTGTTAAATAATGAGGCAAATAAAATTCCTGGTCATGTTTAGCTTGGCTCTAAAAACTAAAACATACTTTTAATAAGAAGGTTGGTCTATTTTTTCTTTCTCCAATTATTACTGATATTTTTCTATGATGCGGGTATTTATTGGGTTATAAGCTATGTCTGTTACATTTTGAAACATCAAAAAATTGATGGAAGTCAACATATATAAGTTTAGAAGTTTCTGAATATAATATTTTGGTTTTATATTATCTATTCAGACTCTGATTCAAGCTAATCTAGGTTTCTGTCCTTTACTGCCTAAACGTGCTCTCTGCTGTGTGCCTACCATGGTTGGACCACATTCCCCTCCAATTACCCTTGAATATTCTCCTAGTCCCATGTAGTGGTCCTCCAAATGTAAAGCGTTCACTTCTAAATAACTAAAATTGGCAGCACAATACTATATTCTAACGAAAATTCTTTCTGATCTAACAGTAGGCTAATGAAAAGATTCTCCTATGAGATTTGTCAAAAAGTTTCTGAATTTTCACGTATCGTTTAGTCATTTTGCAAAGACTTCAGATTTGAAATCCAAAGTCTCTATCTAATGGAATTCATCTTTATTTTTTAATACATGAAAACAGACCACTGCAAATTGGACCAAGGATGCCTGGGCAGATTTCTATTCAGGAAAGATCCCTATAAGGACCCATATTGCATTTAAAATTAATAATCAATGACTTTGAATTATTCAACAGAACTCCTCTAATGAGAAATAATGAAGAATTATTAAGACTACTGAGTTAAAATTAAAATCTTCTAGGTTGAGTTTCTAGATTATAAGAAACTTCTAAAATGTGTGTTTTTGGTGCCTGCTTTATAGAGTTCATTCGGTAGTAAGTAAGGACCAGGAATCCGAATATTTACTAAGTACACCCCCATGAATCTGAACCAGGTGGTCCACAGACTGAACTTTAGAAACACTACCTGTAACACTGATCTTTCTATTTCCCTGCCCTATTCTGAGCATCAAGATTTTTATCCAGATCAGAAATTTAGACAAATTGGCATTTTAGGAAAAAATGAAACCTTATTAGAGTTATTTAAGAAAATAACAAACCTAGATTTGTCCCATAGGTTGCCATTGAGCTGTATTTGATTCTATCTGTTGATCAACAAGACCAATTTGTTTCTTTTCCCTGCATTCAGTAACTAATGCTGAGAAGCAACCCTCAGGGAAACAATTGTCCCGGTCCAGATTGTGTATTAGTAAAGGTTTGGCAGTGAGTTAATCAATCCTGGCATCCAAATCCCCAGAAATCATCATACCAGCCAATGAATGGAAACACTGTTCAAACTGACAGAAGCTAAATTGGGAGCAAACAACTCTATAGGCTGTAGAACATTGGTAGTTCAAATACTGAACATGAGCAGTATGGTCAGCCCTTTTTAGATGTGTTAATACTTCTTCCCCCTTATAACCAGAAAGAAACAGGTTTAAAAGTGAAGGAACTTCTACTGTAAAAGTCATGTATTTTAGGCCTGAAATAAAGCTTGCTTTCACATTTAGAAACCCTTTCTTCTAATTGTTGGAAATAAATCTTACTCTAGTTTTTTAGAGATGAGTTTAGTCACCCTACCAAGTCATTTACTTCTGTTAGTTTCAATAATTCCATTAGATTTGGGTGCCTTTTTCATATGAATTAGTAAATATTATTTCTTTTTTATTCTTTCTGAGTTAGTGCATACAGATAGTGCTCAGTAAGGTGCAATGAACAAGGTTGGCACTTTTCATGCTGCTGCTCACATACTGGCTGTCCTGAATTATCCTTCATAATCAAGACTTTGATTGTTATCGGAGGGAACTATAAGAATCAGCATTTTGAATTCTATTTCTTTAAGCTTTGAAAGTATCAATAAGAAATTGTCCTCTTATCCCCACAATATCACCCTACATATATGAAGTGCATTTTGTAGGGTTTAGGTGAAGAAGGGTCCATTGTAACTACTTTTTGAATAATAAGTTAGAAAAATCCGTATCTTTCCTCCTTTCTCATTGTCTGCCAGAATAGATGCTCATTATGATACAAATGGTTTTCCTTTTGTTTCTTCTTAAATTCTGCTCATTCATTTTTATGTATTAATTTTATTTTAAAAATTATTTTAGATTTGGATTTTGGTTTGGTTTTATCCTGATCCACCAGACTAGGTGGAAATGAAAACATTGTTTTGATTCATATTCTTTAGTTTGGTGACATCATTTCTTCACTGGTCCAAGTAATACCCCACTGTTTTTCATTTTTAATACTTTTATACCCCATTCCCAATTCTATTTTCCTATTCTGACATCCATTTTAACATATTTAAGGTGAATGTTGCTAATCTATTTTTTTTTTTTACTGTTTCTTATATGTGTAAAGTCAATGAACCATGAACAAAAATATTTGATGTTCACTCTAAGATGTTACATTGAAATGTATCTCACTACACTTTTCTTTGCAAAAATCTTTTCTCAATATTATTTTAAAAATTCATTTATTTTGATACTTATAAATCAGATCATTATTTTTAATTGTTATATAGCATTTCATCATGATGTAATTGATTTCTTCCTTCCCTGATGGAATAAAGGCTGTTTCCAATACTTTTGCTGTTATGAATTATTGTGAACATCTTTTTATATTCATGTGAAAGTATAGGTAACATAATTAAAGATGAAGATTTTTTTTATTTTCAGATGCCATTTTACCTATATAAGACAATCAAAATAATAACTGGGTAAATTTAAGTAAGAATTAAGTTTTTTAAAGTTTAATAGGGCATCTGAATACAAGATCAATATTTTAAAAGCAGTAGTGTTTTTCCATTCGCTTCAGTAATTACAATTACAGACTTTCTTTTCTCTCTTCGAATTCCATTTCTTTATCTTCCTTTTTCAAATTTTTATATTACACTTGTCATCTCATTATTCTTTTCTGATGTAATGAAAGAAAATTCCTAAATCAAAATTGGGATTTGTTTACTGTTTAGTGCAACAATGGACTGTTTTTGTTTAAAACTGTATTTTTTATCTTCACCTTCCCCATCTCCAGATATTTGTTTATACATTTTTTCTAACTCTTTCTGCTGATGTTCCTTTGATTAAATACCTTCTCTCGTCTTCCTGAAATTGTTAGTTTTATTTGGTTTGACTTTTTCTAGCTGCTCTGTCATCTATTTCCTTGGATATAATGTCTTTTGTTTGTTTTCAGTTTCTTTAGGCTCTGGTGTTTCTTGGATGTCTGGTAGTTTTTTGCTTCATTAATGTTTCCAGTTGAGAAACCGCACAACATTGTTGGCTGCTGCTCCTCTATCTCAGCCCTCTCCCACCTTTCAGCAAAGGCCCCACACTACTGTTCTAATCCTGTATCTGACCCCATTTGCCCTCAGTCTCTAAGGTCCTTAACAACATCTCTGCGAGATATCCCCTTTTACCTCTAGGCATTGGCATATTTTTTAAAATTTTTTATCCTCAACATATATTGATTATGGAGAAGGCAGACAAAAAATTGAACTATCTTCTATTTGTGTTTTAATGTACAATGAATTATCCTGAGGTGGTCATATAATTTATCAAACCCATACACTTATGAATGTTAAAAGTGACACTAACTCAAACATACGGTCTACTTTAATTCTTCTTGAATAAAAGACAGACTATCAAAAGATTTCATAGGTTTATAAAAATAAATTTTTCTGGCAGGTGCAGTGGCTCACACCTGTAATCCCAGTACTTTGGGAGGCCGAGGCAGGTGGATCACCTGAGGTCAGTAGTTCCAGACTAGCCTGGCCAACATGGTGAAACCCCATCTCTACTAAAAAATACAAAAATTAGCCGGGTGTGGTGGCCTGTGCCTGTAGTCCCAGCTACTTGGGCGGTTGAGGCAGGTGAATCGCTTGAACCCAGGAGGTGGAGGTTGCAGTGAGCCGAGATAGCGCCACTGCACTGCAGCCTTTGACAGAGTGAGACTCCGTCTCAAAATAAATAATAAATAATAAATAAATTTTTCTATCTAATGAGTTTTCATGAAAGTATCTGTGATACATATTTTAAAGTAATATTTTATATGAAAAAGTGTGTAACTTATTAAGTATGATATTATTTTGGAGAAATTATACACTTAACAAAGTTTGGAAACTGCTTTTCTTTTCCTTTTGCTTTTTTGCTTTCAAATGAGATGAATAATAAAACAATTGTAGTGTATCAATGGCATGATGTTGTCATGCACATGAAAGATTCCCTATGTTTGTTAAATCTATTGAAAATAATCCTTTTGCCTATAATGGTAGAAAGTAGTTGCCCGATAATTCCAATCTCAGCAAATTAACTAATTTCCTTTTCCTGTCTCGTTGAGATGGATGGGACCAGAAACTGCTACAGGAATTCGATAAGAAATTAATTGGAGTTCCAAAAATCTCACATTCCGACAGTAAAGCTTTGTTGTCAAATGATGAACTTCTACCCTTGATTCTGATTTAATGAGGTTTACATATTACGCTTGAAACTGTAATGTGGGAAACAGAATAACAGTCCCCAAAAGATGTCCATGCCCTAATCCCAGAACCTGTGAATGTGTTACTTCATGTTGGAAAAGAGATTTTGTAGACTTTAAAAATCTCAATATTGGAAGATTATCCTGGATTTTAAGAGTGAGCCCAATAGAGTTGCAAAAGTTCTTATAAAGGGGAGGCAGAAAGTTCAGATTCAGAAAAGGAGATGAGACAATGGAAGCAGAGGTCAGGCAATAAAAGAAGGATTTAAAGATGCTAAGCTGCTGGCCTTGAACATGAAGGAAAGGGTCATGAACCAAGAAATGTAAATAGCCTCTAGCAGCTGAAAAATGTAAGGGAAACGTTCTCCCTTAGAGCCTTCAGAAGGAATGTGGCCGCCCTGATGACACGTGGACTTTAGAGCTTCTGAACTCCAGAACTACAAAATAATAAATTCATGTTGTTTTAAGACACTAAGTTTGAGGGAATTTGTTACAGAAGCAATAGGAGACTAATATGTATACCTGTCCTTGGAAAACTTACACAGCATATGTCCTCTAGGCATTGGACCCAAGTTTTAGTTTTGCTGAATTATCCTCTTGTTTCTGCCATCCAAAATGACAGCACAGTATCAAACAGGAGTTTAAACAAATATAATATCTATTCTTATATATACACAACTGATTACATATTTATATAATATAGTACATAGTTATAATGTAGTATATAATTATGTATTAAATATAAATAAATATATTTATATCTAAATATAAATAGATATTTATATAGACTTAAATTTATTCAAATATAAATAAATGCATAGTCACAGCATCAGTGTATTTTTGGGAACTTGCTTTGTATTTCTATAAGTAAAGTCAGACTAACCTTTGTGACATAATTTATACTCATGACAGATAATTTTGCTGACAATTCACCACTTAATAATTTCCTTTATTAAACTTTCATCTACAAAGAACACATGTGGGTTAGTGATATAACTCCCCAAGTTGTTTCTAAATTCTCCAGCTCTTCTCTCCCAATCCTAACTCTCCCTGCATTCAGAATCCTAAAGAAGATCTTCAATTAGCATAGTCTTTCTTGAGATTAGGGAAACTGCTCTTTAATCATCACATTTTTTTACTCACTCAAAATTATAACTCCTTTAAAATGTCCTCATAATACCCAGAGTCAAGTTTCAAGAATTCCGAAAATTCTTTACTCGATGAAAGCCAGGCTCGTATTAATAAGAAGTGCTCTGAATTTTATTTTTATTTCTGCTACACAAACAAAAATATTTATTTATAAATTATTATGTCCTGTTTGTTCTAGGCTAATGTATACATCTCCTTGAGGCAATAAATGCTACTGGGTGGAGTGTAATAATAGTAACAACGAGAAATGAAACCTTGCTTACTTTCTCAAAAAGCTTACACTATACTAGATCTATTGCTTGGCTCAATCACCTCAAGGAAAAAGGATTAACCCTGGATAGTGATGCCCCTTACATATGTATTCGCAGAGATGGAGGAAAACAATCACGGGCATGCCCCAGGGGCCAGGACATTTTACAGCCCTTTCTCTGCAATCTCTTCTTTTGGGAAATCTCTGCTTAATCAACTATCTGCTTTTTTGTAGCCTGAAGAGTGCTTTCATTTGTAAGATTCATTGTGTATCTGTTTTTGTGCTTTAAAAGTAAACATCAGAAGAAATTTCCTGTTGGTATGCAGTAATCTTAGTCAAATCTCAGCTTCCAATACCACCAATCATCACCATCAGCATTTCAATATTTCTGGGGTTTTTTTTCTTTTTTATGTAATTTCTGGTAACCATTTGTGTGGATTAGTCTTCACGTTTGTGGACTGAGACTCCCAGGAATGAGTTTCCTAACATGTAGGGGTAAAGGGAATTTTCCCTACCCTTCAAATGCTTGAATTAGCTAAAACAAACAAACAAACAAACAAACAAACAACACTGACAGTAGATTAACGGAAGAAAACGGAATGTTTAGTATGAGTACAAGGAAACCACAGGAGAGTGATTACCCAATGACCCAGTGAGGTGCAGAAGCTTATATACTCTTCTTCATAGTGAAGAGGGAGATGGGGGAAAAGTAGGTAAATTTGAGGGGTAGTACATGATTTTTAGGATCATCAAATGGGCCCCAAAACAGAACATAGTTTGTAAATGATTCTTTTTGGAAATTGAATGGGACTGAAGAACACACAATGGCTTGTGACAGTCAGTCTATGTTTGATGACATTCCTCAGTCTTCCTTTCTACAATCTGAGTTGAATTTTTCCTGCTTAAGACATTTTAGGGAGGGGTTGGAAGGCACATGCTTTCCTCCTGGAGGAACTTCAGACAAGGGAACTTCAGAGAGAGAGTTCACCCGGTGCTTGTGGGTGGAAACAGAAGGTCAGGAAGTCCATGGTTCTGAGACTGCTTCCAAGGCCTTTTAATTTTCTTCAGTTCAAAGTGCTCGGCATGCCAAAATGCCATACTTTGGAGAATTATTTTCTGAGCTGCAATATATCCAACAGCTTTTTTGCCAATCTGGAATAGTTATTATGTATAAATCACGCTGGTGTCTTACCCGGGAAGGTACAGATTCAATATTACGAAGATGAAGAATAAGTATCTGCCTACAGAAATAGGTGTAAGCATTGCAGAAAGCCTCCTGAAATAAAACTATCCAGCAGACTCTCCTATGTGGCTCATTAAAATCAATCTGCAAAAGCAACAGGTATGTAGTGGGAGAAGAGCTTAGATTAAAGAAGAAAGTTCTGGTTAGATTTGAAACATATAAAGAAGAGGGTAGGCTTGTGAGAAGCAAATTACCATGTACTGTGACAGTCCATGGTTTTCGTTTGCTAAGGGATAGCACTGGGATTCTCAGAATGTGGTAATGAAATTAATAAAAGAGAAAAATGAGGTAATCTAGTGGAGGTTGGAGAAGACCCATATTTCACACATTCAAGTAGTCACACTCTTTGAGCATTGTGGGTTTTGATAACAACATGCTCCCTTAAAATTGTGGAAATGAGGTACACTAATACTAAATTCTCAAAGCTTATCAACAGTGCAGAAACATTTCATTCAGATCCTTCTTTGGGAACTGGATCACAATATGGGTTGAAAGTAGTGTCAGGAATTCAGCTAAGCTGGGAGAGAATGAGATTGCTGAGCTGTCAGGTGTCAGGATAGCCGAATAAAGCAATAAGTCAAAAAAGAAAGCCTTAAGATTTTAATCTCTTACAGCTATGGTATATGCAAGAGGCTAAAACCAGAGAAAACACAGACTCCCTGTGCTCCATTTTCCACCACAGAACAGAGCACCTATGGCAGGTCAGGTGAATCAATACAGATGTGGGGTCCTCTCACAGCTGAGGGAGCCCCCAACAAAAGGCTTGGCAATGTTATGGACTCGGGTGGGTGGAGAGGTGAAGGGAGAGCGGTAGTAGTGGAAAAGCGCTGGGTGCTGCATCAAAGTGGGAAAAAGTGTCTTTAAGCCCCCACCTGCAAACCATAAGGAAGCCTTGGTAGAGACACCTGAAGAGAAACTCTGCCCAAGGCCTCAGATAGAGACCTAGGAAAGAAGACACCTGGGCTAGGAAGGTAAGTGCACAAATTTATTGGGATCTACACTAAAATCAATATTTTTGTTGCATCTATTATTGCTGAAGCTGCCACTTTATTTCAAGTACCAGTATAGGCAATATGCAAAGTGTTCACTTTAAAGTGTATGCAGGAAAGGAACATTAAATATTAAATGAATATACATATTATCTGTATTTGCCTTCGTGTCATTCAGACGATCACCCTTCAAGCAGGGTATTCAAGGGCAAGGGTTTATTAGTTTAGGCTACAAGCAGGAAAGATTAGAACTGACAGAAACCCAAGGCTCAACAGAGGACTTTTTCTCCATACTGAGGGTTAATTTCACTTGTGGCTTAGCTAGGAGGATTTTATTTAAACAAACAATGGGAGTAGGAGTATCTTAACCAACGATTCTTTCACTTGCTATAAATTACAGGAATTCATTTTTTTATTTTTTGAGACAGTCTCGTTGTGTCACCCAGGCTGGAGTGCAGTGGCACAATCTTGGTTCACTGCAACCTCTGCCTCCCAGGTTCAAGTGATTCTCCCGTCTCAGCCTCCTGAGTAGCTGGGAACACAGGCGCCCGCCACCACTCCCAGCTAGGTTTTGTATTTTTAGTAGAGATGGGTTTTTCACCATGTGGGCCAGGCTGGTCTTGAGCTCCTGACCTCAAGTGATCCACCCACCTGGGCCTCACCACACACTTCGATAACAGGTGTGAGCCACCGCACCCAGTCAAGAATTCATTTTAAATAAAATTCTAAGAGAAAAATATTTTGAAAAAGCAGCAAGTGCTAAAGCAGATACATTAAAAATGGAGCATCGTTCATAGCTTTGACTGATATTTTGGTGTTTGTAAAATATACCTTACTGGGTAAGCATTTTTGGAAGCAAAAGCTGATACAGTTTTCCTCATTCATTTAAAACACAATATTGGTAAATTTCAAAGCATTTCTGCTGTGCAGAAGTTTAGAGAAATGTGCTCTTTGAAATATCCACTTGTCTGAATAATTGGGAATGTTTTTAACTAAACAACAGATATGTATTTTAATTTTTTTTGTTCTTTCTCCAGATATATGATCTCTGGTTGTTTTGTGATCCCAGTATCTACTGAGATGTATAGCAATAGAAGTTATGCAGGTTCTGGATTTTCTGGCTTTTGTAAGTTTCCCAGTTTCTCCATTGCTCTTGAGTATCATTTTTCAGGGCAATCATAAAAACGGGCAGGGCATGAAGCATTGTACTTCTCCTAAAACTTGCAAATCTGAAAACTGGATTTCCAAACATATCAGAGGTATGTGTAAAATAAGAATACCTATTTTCTGAGTGAAGGCTTGAGGGAGTCCTCTATGAATAAGTGACACTATTTTGACTACCTAGAGGTCATTTTTGTGTTCCTTTGTTTTATTTTTTAGACAGATGAAGCTGCTTGGTATTTAAATTCTACCCAGGAGGGATGTTACTGTATTTCTTTGGATTACCTATCATTTTCTCCATTGAGATGAAAGGTTTCAGATGTCAGAGGATAATGGAAAACAGTGAGGTGAAGAGTTCAGTTTCCTGCACATGCATCTGACTTTTACCATCTTGTAAGACAGAGAGTCTAGATTCTGTGGCTTATTAGAATTTTCTAGGGGGCTTTTTAATATATATCTTTATACTTGGCTTTACCCCAGTCTTTCTAGGGGTAGGGACCTGGGCATTGGATATTTTCAAAATCCCCAACTGCTTCTAATGTGCAGGAGGTTGTGAATCATTGGTCTAATGTCAAGTCAATGATATTCTCCAAAATCAAGTTTCCCATCTATATAATAAAAATGTTGAATTACAAAATGGCTTCCACTTTTTTTTTTGAAAGGGGACACAAATCTCAACCTATATCTTAAGTGAAATCTTACATTTGTGGAAATAAACAAAGACCAATCAAATTAGAAAACAAAAGCAATGTATTCAAAGCTTGCTATAGCAAGGGGTCAGCCCTTGTCCCTTGCATTTTGGCAGAGACTCAAAGGCAGGCAGAGTAGTGGAAAAGTTTTAAACAGCGGAGAAAGAGAAGGTTTCAATTATGCCCTGATCAAAGACTGTTGGCATGGAATGCTACAGGCTAACTAGAGGTGGGACATCCTATGTGATGGTTAAGGGATACATATCTGGGTTTCTCTGGTTGGTACTAAGTTGGACATGGAAACCAAAATTAGAAAGGCTGTAATTTATTAAGTTCTGAGTATTTAGAGCTGATTGTTACAGAAGTTCTTGCTTCTAGATTGTTACTCAAGATGGCAATCTGGCTTCCTACAAGTCTGGCTTATGGCAGGCTGGCTTCCTGCTTGGGATCCTAGGCAGGTTGCTGCCAGCTGTGGGTCAGAGTTTTATATTTATACATGGTCTGGTCATTGTCCATTGGTATACTCAGTCTCTCACATTTATAA
Source organism: Mandrillus leucophaeus (assembly GCF_000951045.1). Lineage (NCBI taxonomy): Eukaryota > Metazoa > Chordata > Mammalia > Primates > Cercopithecidae > Mandrillus > Mandrillus leucophaeus. The sequence continues at coordinate 1,891,026 of NW_012105043.1, forward strand.
TCCAAATTCCTGTCACTCCCTTCTCCCTGCCCCCCACAAAAAAATAAAACAAAAGGAAAGGCTTAAACCTTATCTCATATAATAGTGGAATCTATTCCCTACTTCAGTTCTCATCAATCATCTCCTTCCTCTCTATCCTGGAGGGAAAGCAGAATTGCCTGAATGTACCTCTTGAGTATTGGCAGCCTGCTTTTCTGCAGTTATCTAGTTCATAAGCATTGTTTCAGCATCTCTGAAACATGGTATGCACTCCCACAGAAGGACCCAGGTTAGAGCAGCTCTTTCTCTACTTTCCCTGTAGCATAAACATGGCTATTAGTATCACATTATTACTAAAGTTTTACAGATCATGGAAGTGGTGTTGGGATACTTTTAGCAAAAAGAATAAAACAAATCATAATTTAATACCCTGAATTCTAAAATTCACTGACCACCTCCACCACAAGAACATTCTTACAGGTCATCTTCTGAGATTTCACTTGGTATCATGTTGCAAAGCAAACTCCCCACATCCGCCCTTCCATTAATTCTCTCTTCTGCTTCTTGTGCACACCAAGGTCACTCTTACTACCATTCTGACAGCATTTTGTTTCAAAGGTATAGCAGGAAGAAATTGAACACGTTTCTTATATTATAATACAATATAGTTTGCATATTTGGTATAAAGCTCTTATCAATATCAGGACCAAAGAACTTTGCTTTTTTACCAAAAGGCTTATTAAGATATTTTCTGCAAACCAAATTTAACAGCATATTAGGAGAATCATATACCATGATCAACTGAGATCTATCTCTGGGAATCAACAATGATTCAACATATGCAAATGAATAAATGTGATACACCACATTAACAGAATCAAGAATAAAAATTGTATGATCATCTCAACTGAGGCAGAAAAAGCAGTCCAAAAAATCCAATTTTTTAACGATAAAAATTCTCAGCAAATAAAGTATAGTATGTTCCTCCACATCACTATCAGGGAAATGCAAATAAAAACATCAGATAGAGATTTCTTCACATTTATTAGAATGGTTATTATAAAAAATGTGGAAGATAAGTGTTAGTGAGAATAGAAAGAAAAGGAAACCTTTTTACATTGTTGGTAAAAATGTAAATTTGTACAGTCATTAGGAAAAAACATGTAGAAATTCCTCAAAAGATTAAAAACAGAACTACCATATGAAACTTGAAATCTCATTTCTGGGTGTATATCCAAAGGAAATAAAATCAGTATGCTGAAGAGATATCTGCATTCCATGTTCACTGCAGCATCATTTACTATGGCCAAGATATAAAATCAAGCTAATTCTCGATTATTGGATGAATAGATAGAGAAAATATGGTGTATATATACAGTGGACTATTACTCAACCTTAAAAAAGAAAGAAATTCTGCCATTTGCAACAACGTGGATGAACCTGGAGGTGAAATAAGCTATGCACAGAAAGACAAATACTGCATGATCTCTCTTAATATGTGGAATCTAAAAAAGCGGAACTCAATGGTGGTTGTCAGGAGCTGAGGAGTCAGGAAACAGAAAAATGTTCATTAAAGGGTAAAAAGTTTCAGCTATGTATGAGAAATACATTTTGGAGTTCTAATCTATAGTCCCCATGATGGGGACTATAGTTAATACTTTATTGTATACTTGGAACTCACTAAGAGAGTAGATCTTAAATGGTCTTGTCACACCCATATACAAGGTAACTGTGATGTGATGGATACAGTAACTTGCTTGATTGAGGCAATCTTTTCACAGTATATGTGTATAACAAAACATCACGTTGTACACCTTAAATATCTTAAATATGTACAAATTTTGCTTAGCACTTTTACTTCAATGAAACTGAATAGAAGTGATATTTTCTGGAATAAGAGTCTTTGACATCTAAGGCAATTGCTACTATTCCCCTTGATTATGGTAGAAAAGGTAGTTTAATTTTTTTCTCATATTTTTTCTTCTACTTATATATTTTAATCCCATATGTAAAACAGATAAGATCACCAAATCTGACTCAAATTAAATATAGATCAAGTGTGGGCAAACTTTTCGTAGACAGGGGCAGTAATCATTTTAGATTTTTCCCATTTTATGATCTCTGTCACAACTCATCTCTGTCACAACTCCTGCAACAAAATCTCCTGTTGAATCATAAGGTGGCCGCAAACAATACATAAGTAAATAGTTATAGCTGTTTTCCAGTAAAATTTTATTTATAAAAACACATTGTGCGATTTGGCAACAAGACATAATTGGTCAACCTGCCATCTAGATAGACTGACTCTAGAGCCCTGGTCAATCACCTGCCATTTCTTTTCATATTCCCCTTTCTTGTTCTGTTGATGATTCCCTGGAAGTTTCCTCTGAGCTCTATTGATTTCAAGGGATACAGTTTGGAAAGGCACGTTTATAAAAAATATATGAAGAGTCTTAAATTTCAGAATCACGTAAGTTTAAAAAAAAAAAATTGTTACCCCGGGCGCGGTGGCTCAAGTCTGTGATCCCAGCACTTTGGGAGGCCGAGACGGGCGGATCACGAGGTCAGGAGATCGTGACCATCCTGGCTAACACGGTGAAACCCCGTCTCTACTAAAAAATACAAAAAACTAGCCGGACGAGGTGGCGGGCGCCTGTAGTCCCAGCTACTCGGGAGGCTGAGGCAGGAGAATGGCGTGAACCCGGGAGGCGAAGCTTGCAGTGAGCTGAGATCTGGCCACTGCACTCCAGCCTGGGCGACAGAGCGAGACTCCGTCTCAAAAAAAAAAAAAAAAAAAAAAAAAAAAAAATTGTTAAAGACTACATGTGTTTTTAAGTCATGTTTTTCATATGTCTCAATTTGGAATTTAGATCTATGGTAGAAGTAGAAACTTTCCATGTGAATTTTACCAGAAGAATAGAAGTTTCTTGCAGTAGAGTTATGTGTATGTATTTCTTGCCCCATTAGGGCTGTGAACTTCTTAAAAGTGCGTATTTTATTTTTCTCATCTCTATGCCAAGCATAATAATTTATATAGAATAAGTGATTAGTTAATATAGAATAATTGCATTGAAAAATTTGTATCCTTCTATATTTTGAGATTGTTAGCACTTTATCCTAATTATCAGATTAGTCTCTGGAAATAAATAAAAATGAAATTTTTGTAAACCCTATTTCCTCTTAAAGACACTGGCTTGAAGAGGAAAGATAGTTGCTTCATAGGAAAGATAGTTGCTTAGGATAATTAAATCTTAAATACTTTAGAAGTATCCCATGTTTGAAAAATAGCCCAGAAATCACTGGGAGAAAAGAAAGAAAAAATAATTGATTATGCAGCCATTTAGACATCCCAATTTCCCGAATAACAACTCCAAATTCTATTTTGTTTTCTTTTGAAAAGAGAGGCTGGCTACTGTCTGTCCAGTCTAACTTCTGTGACCACCTTCCTTCTGAAGAGCTATGCTCATGACTGACTAGGGACTCAAGTTGATGGACAGGTTTTCCCCTGGCTGAACATACATTAGAGGCCTACATTAATTCAGAAATTCTCCCAACTACTTCCATTTTTTTAGGGTATACCCTTAGATTCTGGTAATTTATTTAAAACCAAACAAATGGGTGCCCAGAATTGTCCATTTTCAGGTTGCATAAGGTGTGTGCTCTGTGTTCTCATTTAAAAACAAGCAAGTAAAGAAACAAGAAAACCTGAACAACAAAACTAAAATACAGTTCTCCCACTGAGTGCATTTTAACATTTTATTTTATTTTATTTTATTTATTTTGTTTTATTTTATTTTATCTTTGGTTATTTTTCCTAGGTAAAGAGCAGCTTCATAACCGGGTACAAAAAAAAAAGCAAGATAAAGATCAAAACAAACCATGTACCACCACTTCTAAATATAAACCAACATTCATTATGAAATGTTCATTCTGAAAAAATGAAGTGCTTAAAAAACAAACTCAAGCTGAAATTTCTATTTTCTGGTGAAAGACCAAGTAAGAGATCATTAACTGGGCTACATTTGTGGTATAATTTCATGTAGATCACTGTCATAAGCTTATTTTATACACAAGCACACATGTAAATGTGAACACACTCAATAGCCATATATGTAGCTCTTTCGTGGATCAATTGCCACCAAATATATATAAAAAATAAAAACATTAGATTTGCAGCAACTGCTATTGATTAATCATTGAATATCCTTAAGTTTTTAAGTGACTCAGAAATATTAGTCATATAGGAGGATAATTTAGTTAAAACGAATACAAAGATTCTTGTACATTCATTCTTATTTCTTTTTTTTTTCTTAGCAATTGTTTTTCAGGGTACCAAGAAGAATAGCTACAGAAAACAGAGCAGTTAAAACAGTAAAGTCAAGACCTTCAAAGTGTATTAAAAGAGTAGAGAACTATCCAGAGGTAATAGGGGAAGCCAGTGCCTCTCTCTAGCAGAGCACTGCAGGATAAACCAGGAACCATAGCTCTCATGGTTTGAAGTTAGAGCCAGTATCCTACCAGCAATGGCAAGGAGAGATCTTACCCTGTGCTTTAGGTAGCTTCTGAAATGGCTACCAAGGATCCCTGCTTCCTTGTATTCACACCTTGTGTAATCATCCCTCTGAGTGTAGGCTGGACCTACAGACTTGCTTCTAACAATTAGAATTCATTAAAAATTATGACATGTCACTTCCAAGATTAGATCCCAACAAGGTTTCAGGTTGAGAACCCTTTCTCGCCCTCTCATGTGCTGGATCTGAGGAAAGCAAGCCGCCAGGCTGAGAGCTGACCTATGGAGAGGCAATGTATTTTGAGGGTCTGGTACTATGGTAGGCAGTAAAAATTTAGCATTCAGCAAGACTGACATGATACAACCTCAGTCCTTACAGTGCTTTCATTATTACTTAGCAAAAGAGAGCATGGATTTTTTGTCAAGCAGACCTGGGCCTTTATTCAATTTTCTACACATATTATCATGACTTGGAGGAAGTCTCTTAACCTTTCTAATTTTTAATTTCTTCTTTTTTAAAATGTGGGGGTGATAAAAGTACTTCTTCCATGAAATTGCTGGGGTTAAGTGAGATAACAGTAAGTTTCTTTGTAAAGAGATTATTGTAAGCATTTATAACGAGTAAGTACTATGTTGCTGTTCCTCTTACCTGTATCCTGGTCATCACTGTTAGAAAAGGGGAAACATTTTTTTCCCATTTCTTTATTTCCAGAAAGAGGAGTTGTCCCAGACTACATTATATGTCTCTCTTGTCTTTTTACTCTTTTCACCTTTGGGGAATTGAAATAATTTATTTTTAAGTCAGTAACTGTGACAGAAGAAGACAAAATCACTGGATGAGAGAAATAGACGATTTTTAAAGCAAAAAGATCAGGCAGAGCAGCATCTTGCATCAGTTCCTAGCACCCCAGTTCCCACAGGGCAATATGATGAAGGCCAAGTGTTACCTGTGTGTGCAGAGGGTTACATCACAGGACAGGAATTGTGACCATAGGAGACTGACTTTCTGTGGAGCTGGTGGCACATCTACCTTTCTTGTCACGACAGACAGAGACAGAAAGAGTGAGAGAGAGAGAAAACATATTACCCTGGTGTAGAAGCAAATGTCTCCAGGAAGGAGAAAAAGAGGGCATTATGATTATTATCCTTAGGTAGTTCTGGGAAGGTTTGTCTTCAGATCGCTCTGGAGGCATACATCATCTGTAAGACTGTTCTTCAAAGAAAGGCCCTCACCATGCAGGTGCATGGAAAATCGTCTTTCAATAGTAACCTAGTAGGAAATGGAGAAAGAATAATTTACTAGATTAAGCTCAGCTCTACCTTTTTACCTCAAACAGTGACCTTTCCACTGGAAGCATTGAAGGCCTAGAGAAAAACTTGAATCAGGAGGGTTAATAAGCACGAGGTTCCAGCAGCAGGTCCAGTTTGCTCTCACATAAATTGTTCATATTCATCATAACAGCCCCATGTCACTGAAGCAATTATTTTGTTCAATATGATTTAAAAATACAGGAAAATATAATTTAGTTTGGAAAATTTTCATCCAAAATCATGAGAATCAATTTTAGATGTTTAAAGCTATTGCTTATGTATTATTTCAAATAGTTTCCGGAAGTTGATTTAAAAAAAAAAAAAAACTTTTGTACTGGGTGACCCTCATATGAATGTGTAAATTCATGCTATTTTGTCAACTAACTTGTTTTTAGTTGTCTGGATTGCAGAAGGGCCCATTACTAAAGCAAATAATAGGGTGGCCCAAGATTTTATGACAAGATAGAGAAGGATCCTCTAAGCATGTGAGAGGCTGAAAGTTGAAAAATAAATAGGCCCTGGCCAAAGTGGTAGGGATAGAGTGAAGAGAAGGTTCTAAGTATAAAGAAGAGAAAAGTAGTGATCACTGCACTCAGAAAGGACTTGGGAATGATGTGACTCTGAAAAAAAAAGGCCACTATGGCAGAACTTCCCAAAGGAAGGGAAAGACACATCAAGATGAAGCTAGATAAGGAAGCCAGAACTGGATCCTATAAGGACTTAGAGTGCAGGTTGAGGATTGTACCTTTATCTTAAGAATTATTATAGTATAGTAATAAGAACACTGGGGTAATTGCATAATTTATATCAAGAGAACAGAAATTGGTGAGGAAACCAGTTAGCAGGCTATAGCAGTTGTCCAAGTGAGGGACATAAATGGAAGAAACTTCCTGGGTCGGGCAGGAACTTTCCAATATAGAGACTTTCCCGCCACAAAAAGAAGAAAAACAGGCCCTCGTTGCCCTATAGGACAAACCAGAACACGGAGGTTAGAGGATTCAGTTCCTAATCAATCAAATAGAGGATTCAAACACAATCAAGAGGAGGATTGAAGAATAGACTCTTTCGAGTGGACAAAGGGAGAACAGGGGAGGGAACAATATGGGGATATAAGTCGGACTAGCAACGGCACCCTCTTCCAGGTCCCCTTCCACCCTGTGGAAGCTTTACTTTTGCTTTGCTCAATAAACTAACCGGCTACTGCACACTCTTCTGGACTGTGAATTTCTTTGAGCTGCAACACTCACGGCTGGACCGTGTCCCACTACTCCGTTCTTCGGAGTCAGTGAGGCCAAGAACAGAAGTTCAACTCCAGTTACTCAAGCAGGTAATTAAACTGGCCCAGCAGAGTAGGCGACATTAGAAACAGTGGAAAGCAAGTCGATTCCAGATATATTTAGACAAAAGGATTATATTCAGATTAATTCTCCAAAGTGAATGCTGTGTCTTATACACTTAAAGATCAACAGTAAATGTTCACCAGTCGTGCTAAGCACATCACCTACCGAACATTTTTTGATTTACCTAGCTTCTTGCTTTTTGTAGAAAACCAAGAAAAGACTGCACAGAACATCCTTTCTGAAGTGAAAAGCTCAAGCTAAATTACAAAAAGCAGGTAACTAATTAAGAAACAATTGTTTAGACAACTGTTGTAAATCTACACTTTTCCTGGTTAACAGTCAGATGTGGAAGACAGAGTATTTGTTTTGATATACATAATGTTTCCTGTGGGAAAAAAACAATGAAAAAGTGTCTGGAAGTCATAAAGTTGGATAGTGCTATCAGAGACACCCTTTCAACAATGAAAATGGTAACCATATGACTCCTCCATCGGCTAACAGCTGTTGGAAAAGGGCCTAAGCCTTTCTTTCTATGCATTGAGTCCAATTAAGTTGTAAAATCCTGACATACTAAATTAGTCTGTGGCCCACATTTTGAAGAGCTTTAAATAATTACTTACTCCTGCTGGAGAAGCTCAGTTTCTAAAGACATTTGGGTTATTTAATTGGGTGGCATTCATCCTTGCACTTATAGTTTCTACTAGGGGTGATGTGGTTGTGATAAATCCATTATAAATTGATTCTATGAAGACAATCTTTAAAAGCTAATACTTCCTTAAAAGCTCCAGGGATTATGTGTCTGTAGCTTGAAGGAGTGACCAGTAGATGGGGCTCAGGATAATAAAATTTTAGAAAAAAAAAAAAGTAAAGTGATCCATTTATGTGTTATTTAGTCAAAAATTCTTATTGAGCCACCACTGTGCATCTTGGATTATGCTAGGCACTGGGAGTACATGAAATTCAAAAAAATACATGGTTTATTAAGGTATATGGATTTTTTTTTTTAATTGTAATCATGGCAATGAGTCTAAATTAGAAGCATGCTGATGTTACAGTGTTGACACAAAGAAAGAAGTGGTCGTTTATCTGAGGTTAGAATTAAAATGTTTACGGAAGCCGATCATTTGATCTGAGTGTTAAAATGAGTGTATTTAGTATGAAAGGGAGAAGGCATGCATTTGAGACAGAGGGATCAGTATATGCAAAGCACAACAGATTGAACTTTGTATGCTTTTGGAAAGAAATACAATTTTGGCTAGGTTGAAGCAATCAGAAAAGAGGAAATTAACCATTAAAGAAATTATGGGAAACGAAGACCCAAGGAGGCCAAGGGAAGTGAAGAGTTCAGCGATCGTGAAGACTGGAATCAGCATGGACACAATCAGAAAAGACAAAGTAAACCATTAAAGAATCCCAAATTCAAATGAATTCATGGATTAGGCAGAAAGATGTCTAACATGAAGAATGTCAGGAAGTAAGATATAGGAAACGGTTGAATTCTGTATTGAAGGGGATGAGTGAAGCCACTAATTGAATACATTCAAATCTAATGCTTTTAAAACACCAAAAAGTGCCAAACAAAATATATCTGAAGAATGAATGGATTAAGAGTTTTAAAATCCTACATTATCTTAAGGTGCTGAGATCATTAACAAATTCAAGGAGAGTGACATGATCAGATTTAGTTTTAAAACAGTCACTGTGGCTATAGAGTGAGGAACAAAGTGAGATGATACATCTATGGAGGAGGAGAAATTATATCCTATATGCCCCATAGGTCTACCAGAATAATTGTTTAAAAAATTAGTGTACGTCTAGTAGGCTATTATAATTAGAAAAGATAAGGTAGTAAATTGGACTGAGATCAATGGTGATAGCAGTAAGTATATATTTCTAAGAACCACTTAAAATACAGAATTTTTTAAAAATGTGATAATATGATAAGATGTGGTGGTGGAGAAAGCGATGAGAGATAACTCCCTATTCTACAGCTATAATCATAATCAAATACACTGTTTGTTCAAACAGGCATATCAGATTAGCATATTTAAAAAGGAAAAACACTGCCAGAGGTTAACAACTTAAATCAAAACCTAAAAAGTACTTAGATGAACATGAGAAAGTCAGATTTTAATTAGTTCCTTTTTTGACTTTTAATATTTGAGGCATTGGAAGGCACGCAAGTGGAGATACCTTCTCTGGGCCTGTAGTTTCTGTAGAGAGCTGTATTTAGAGGTGTGGAGTACAAAATGAAGATCTTTAATTTGGAGTTAGTGGTATGAAGGTAGGTAAAGCTGTGGAAGTGCATGGGCTGTTTCCAAGGGCAGTAACAGAGTGACAACACAAAAGAGCTTAGTTTGGAACCTTGAATAACAACAACGACAAACTTAAATGAAGGTCAGATGGAGAACTGACACAAAACTGAAAGAAGTCCATTGAAATGATGGGAAACAAAGACCTGAGGAAGCCAGGGAACAATAACTTCTTCCCAAAAGATAACTCATTCATATTGTGAAATGTTTAAGAGTGCTACACAAGTTAAACAGAGACTGAAAAGTGTCCATTGTGTTCAAGAACAAGGAGGCTGGAGAAGGTTGCAGCAAGTTGAGTTTTCAGCAAGTGGTAGGGTAGTAAAACAGTTTATGATTTAAATTTGAATGGCAGGTGTGAAAATGTCAATGGAAAGTATAAGCATCACTAACAAAAGTTTGGATGGGAAGAGAATTTAGAGCAAGAGCAGAAAAGGATATTCATAGACAACTTGGAAATAATGAGATCAATTTTAATGGGAGGGAAGGTTTACACAAAGAAATTAGAACTATAGATTTATCAAGATCTGTATTCAATTAGTGGTTTAATTATTTTAAAACTTTTTTTCTGCTTCTCTTAAGCAATAACCATTGCAAACTACTCATTTTGAAATCCACTTAATCTCTAAGTCTCCTTTGTAGAAATTATTCTGTCATCATCCCAGCACCTAAAAGGAACTAACATAATTGGGAGAGGGTAGAGACTTTTGAAAAACTGTGTGATCAATGTGTATACTACAGTATGTGGAAGAACATTGCCAAAGGTTAGGTGATTTAAATCAACACCGAATGTACACAGCTGATGATTAGAAAGTCAAATTTTAATTAAATCCTTATGGATTTGTGAAAATTCTTAATTATTGTTGCTGTTTTATCCTTAACTAAATTTCACTCTATTGAAGCACAGCAGAGCCTTAAGTCTCCTGGTGGAATGCATGTAACCTGAGCAATTCATTATAAAGCAGTTTCTCTAGGAGAGCTTAGAAGTGTCAGAATTTATGAACATCCAAGCCCATTTGATTTGATTTTGTCTCTGGAGCATGTTTGCTAATGCACAAATATTATTCATTAATGTGCTAAGGGTTGTTCGCTAAAGCTGAGTGGTGGAATTAAAACTTCAGCAGAAAAGTCATCACTCTTTTCAAGCAAAGAATGCTGATGAGAAAAGTCTCCCAAAGAATTGTGATGGTGTAGAACAACCCCAATAAAGAAAGTGCATGTTACTGCTTTTGTTAATGCCCATGGGAAAATAATTAAATCTACATATTTTCCATTAATCTGTTTGGGAGATTGTATGTCTAATGAAAATTGTGGAGAAATTCAAAAGCGGGCCTGAAGAATGGTTAACTTTTAAGGCCCTTGTTATTATTCCTTTTAGTCAAGAAGAAAAGAAATGGACTGTCTAAACTCTGGCAGTATGAACTCTAATTTTGTCTTAGTGTTTAGTGCGTAGGAAAAAAAATACTGCTTCCTTACTTTATATGTAACAAGATAAAAATATGTGTATCATGTAAGAAAAGCCCAGAAGTTGCCAGTTTAGGGCTGGCATAGCAGCTTCATGTTATCTGGGACCCAGGATCCTCCATTCTTATTGCTCTGCCATCCTGAGAATGTTGTCTCAAGATTGCTGACTTAAAACAGCTACTTGTGCTCCAACCATCACATTCATATTCCAAGTAGAAGAAAAGAGAAAGGGAAAAAAGAGAAGTGTACCTTCTCCCTTTTCTAAATTTACAGTTCATTAAAATATCACATAATAAAGAAACACACTCAATGTACAGCTTGATTAATTCTCACAAAGTAAAGACAAACTTTTAACCATTACCTAGATCGAGATACGGAACACTATCAACACTCTAGAAGACACTCTCATGACCCTTCTCACAACTATTCCCTTCAAAGAGAATCATTATTCTGAATTTCAAAACCATAAGTTAATTTTGCTTACTTTTGAAACTTACATAATTGCAATCACAGTGTATGTTCCTTATTTTTCTCAAAACCATGTTTGTGATATGTATTTATTGTTACTTCTAATTATAGTTTGTTTTTCTCTCACTGATATATAGCATTGCACTGTAAAAATATACCGCAATTTATCAGTCAGTTCTTCTAACATTGGGTGGTTACTATAATCATGCTATTTATGAACATTGCTTTATGTGTCTTTGTAAACATATGTGTGTATTTCTGTGGGGTATAATTAGATTGGGAAGGCCAGGGTATAACTTGTGTCTGTCATCAGCTTTAGTAGCTATTACTAAACAGTTTCAAGAGGTGTTGTACCAATTTATATAACTTCCATCATTGTATGGGCATTACAGTTATTTCACAGCCTCAGCAACACTTAATATTGTCTTTCATTGTAATTACAAGCAATTCTGATGATAGGTTTTCTAATTTTAATTCACATTTCTCTGGTGTCTAAGGGTGAGCATCTTTTCATATATTTAATAGTTATTTGAGTATCTGTTTTGAAAAGCATCTGCAAAAGTTTTGGCTGATTTTTCCTTTGAATCTTTACTTTTCCTATGGATTTGTAAAAGTTCTTTGAATATCCTGGATGTGAGTTCATTGTGGCATATATGTTTTGAAAATATCCATCGTAACTCTGTGGCCTGTATTTTCATTCTCTGAAACTTTTGATTTCATTTTATTTTAATCTAAGTTTTCATTTTAAATAAATTTCATTTCACCAATATTTTCCAATATAGGTAGTTCTTTTTGTGTTTCATTTTTTAAAACTTTGCTTTCTTCACAACTATGGTGATATTATATTGTCTTTGTCCAAATAGCTAATTATTTTAATATTTATATTTAGATCTATAATGCATCTGGAACTGGCTTTTGTCTGTGGTGCGAGGTAGAGGTAAAGATTTAATTTTTTTTTCCCCCATATGGAAACTCTAATACCCTAGCATCATTTATTGAAAGGCCTTTTTTGTCTTATGCACTGCAGTGTTATAAAGCAAGTGACTTTGTTATAAAGCAAATTATTACATTTGTGTGAATCTGCATTGAATCAGGTTTCTTTTTTCCCCATTTCTTCTGTCTACTGGACTTTCTACATACCAACATAATATCATCTAAATTACTGTAGTTTCATGACACGTTTTGATTTCTGGAAGCATAAGTGCCCTGGATTTGTTCTTCAAGATTGTCTTGGCTATTCTTAGCTCTTTGTATTGCAATGTAAATTTCAAAATAAGCTTGTAAATTTTCAAGAAAATAATGTAGAGATTTTGGTTAAGACTGCACTGCCTTTATAGATAAATCTGATGGAGAGTTGCCATCTTTATAGTATTGAATCTTCTAACCTGTGAACATCGCATTTGCCTGCAATTATGTAGTTTTCCTTATCTCAGTGGTATTTTAGGCTTTTTGTTGCTGTTTTTGTTGCTAGATTGTTTTAGTGTATATGCCTCATATCTTTCATGAAAATGATTAATGGGTTATATTTATTATAATATAGTAAATATTATCATTTAAAATGAACTTTCCTGTTTGTTACTAATATCTAGCAATACAGTTGATTCTACATATTTACAATATTTAGTGACCTTGTAATATTCTCATACGAATTCACTTAGATTTTCTTCCTGAATCATTATGTCATCTATAAATAATTAGTTTTATATTATCTGTTTCATTTATTGTTTTACATCCTATTTTTATCTTTATTGCACAATTCTAGTTTCTAAAATTCAAGGTGAATACAAATGTTGGTAACACATGTCCTTGTTTTTTTCTCCAGTTTAGGAAAAGCTTTAAATATTTCACCTTCAGTATAAAGTTGCATAATTTTCACAGGTACTGTTAATTAGAGCAAAGAGTTTTCTTTTTAATTTAATTCAATGAGTAGTTATCATGACTGAGTTTTTACATTTAACAAGTAATTGTTATTTACCTATTAAGATAATCCTATGAGTTTCTTCTTTATTCAGTTAATTTGATAAATGATACTACTTATATTTTTATTATTAGGCTAAGTTAGCATTCCTCAAATGAAATTGTAATGAAGATCAATGAAGTAATAGGTTATTAGACAATATTTGAACGTGAGATGAGGCTGGTTAGACAGATGATATAGCTCTACCTATAGATATAAATAAAGATGTATGTCTTACCTGAACAGGGGGATCAATAGTGCCAGGACTACAGTGATGTGTGTGACTCAGAACCATGAATCCCATGTCCGTATTACTTTCTCCCATCGTATAAGCCAGGATATGGCAACCACCACCACCCGCCTATTAAAAACACACATCCCACACAGATATATCCTAAGTAGCATCTCGTTTATCTCTCTCCAAAACAAACTTGGCTTTTCAGACAGGATTGAAAACTTAAAGCAAAGGTGAGACAACTGGAAGCCTGGATATTAATATCACTCATGGAAACATTTTCTCACTTGTTGTACACTTTATAAACTCTGTGCACTTAGGCTACATTGCATATCATCCTGTTTTTCTTCCTGGTGTGACAGAGAAAAGCATTATGAATTATGACCTGAAAGGGATGACAAGAGGCATTTGAGACCTAGAAATAACCACCCAGATACATTTTCGTTTATGTTGAACATTGGATGCATTATTTTAAATAAAATGTCAAATGGGCTTTTACTTTTAAAGGCAAAACAAATTGTTTATGTATAACCGTAGGAAAAAAAATTATTGGAAACCAATGTTTAAAATGTTCCTTTTGTTGAAATAACTTGTCCTAACATACAAGTGAAGTCAGAGGCTATTATTGTAGTGAGAGACAATAAGTGCAGAATAAACACCTTAGACCCAGAGTTATGAAATGGGGGTGGGATTTGAAGCTCAGTTCGATGTTTACTAAATCCTCCATTTGGGGCAAGCCATTTAACCTGAGTTAGAATATCCTGATCTAAAACAAGAATAATGTCTTTGTTCAGGGTTATTTGGTGAAAAAATAATGACATAGTATTTCTGAAAGCATTTGGTGAAATACAAAGTACTCTAAATACTGTCTTTGTTTAAGGGGTCCTGCACAAAAATTTCCATCTATAAACCTATTTAAAAACAAAACAAAACAAAACAAAAAACATTTCTGCCAATCTAGAGGCTTTGGACCCCAGATTATGTACAAGTTAATGTAGGTAGATTGGAAGGGCAAGCTAAATTTATGTGGGATGTATTTTGATTTTTCATGATATGAAATGTTTTTAAAAGTTTAGAGAACACAGAAGAAAAGAAATAAAAATTAATTCCTGTATTTACAGTTCTATCACTTCAGATGACGTGATTTTTTTTTCTCAATCTCCTTTGCAGTTTGTTTCATTTGAGATTTTCTTTTTTTTTTTTTTTTTTTTGGAGGGATATATGCAAGTAAAAAGTAAAATATTCTATATTACCATCTTCATAGACATGACTTCAAAGGCTCCATTGTGTGAGACTTATCACTATGATTGATTAATTAGTAGTATACAGTCGTGCATTGCTAAGCAAAGGAGATACATTCTGATAAATGCATTGTTAAGCATTGTGAGAACATTCACAAACCTAGATAGTACAGCCTGCTACATACCTGGTTTATATGGCATAGGCTGTTGCTTCTAGGTGACAAATCTGTACAGTATGTTACTGTACTGAACACTGTAGGCAACTGTAACACAATGGTAAGGATTTGTGTATCTAAACATAGAAAAGGTAGAGTAAAAATAAAGTATGAAAGATAAACAGTGACATACTTATATAGGACTCTAACCCTGAAGGAGACTCCCACAACTGGAATTTGCTCTGGGTGAGCCTGTGAGTAAGTGGTGAGAGAATGTGAAGGCCTAGGACAATATTGTTCAGTACTGCACACTTTATAAACACTGTACACTTAGGCTATATTGAATTTATTTAAAAAAATATTTTTCAATAATAAATTAACCTTGGTATATGCTAACATTTTTGCTTTGTAAACTTTTTAATTTAAAAAAAAGTTTTTGACTCTTTGCAGTAACGCTTAGCTTAAAACACTAACACATTGTTTAGATGTATAAAAGTATTTTCTTTTAAAGTATCTTTATTCTGTAAGCTTGTTTCTATTTTAAACATTATTTATTGACTTTTTAAACTTCTTAAATGTTATTGTAAAAAAACTAAGATACAAATACACACATTAGCCTAGGTCTACACAGGGTCAGGATCGTCAATATGATTGTCTTCCACCTCCACATCTTGTCCCGCTAGGTCTTCAGGGACAGTAGCACCGTGGAGCTGTTATCTCCTATGCTAACAATGCCTTCTTCTGGAACACCTCTTCAAGGACAGACCTGAGGTTGTTTTACAGTTAACTTTATTTTCAAATAAGCAAAATGAGTAGGCTCTAAAATAACACTAAAAAGTATAGTATATACACAAACATATATAGTATACATATAAAAGTATAGTAAAAACATAAACTAGTAACAGTCATTTATTATCATTAACAAATATAATATTTGTTGTTGACTAA
Source organism: Mandrillus leucophaeus (assembly GCF_000951045.1). Lineage (NCBI taxonomy): Eukaryota > Metazoa > Chordata > Mammalia > Primates > Cercopithecidae > Mandrillus > Mandrillus leucophaeus. The sequence goes on from NW_012105043.1 coordinate 1,906,943, forward strand.
AAGGTTATATGAAGCATGACTGCATTTCCAGCTTTTTATTGTTATGTGTAATATACATAAATCTTCACTATATTTAGCACTGTTTTTTTAAATTCTAGTGACCTTTAATTTAATTTTTTTATTTCAAAGAGAATGTCTTTAAAAAATCAATTAAAATAATAAATGTGCTACAATAGACTACTCTGGCTCCCAGAAAATTGTAATCTTCATGAGGGTTCAGGTGGTGTAATTAACCTTTGCCATCCCCAGAGGTACCTGACACAGTATTTCAGCAGAGTTGGCACCTATTATTGGAGAGTGAATTGTTTGTTAGCTCCAGAGTATTTCATTCCCCAAGCTAGAGAAATTGCTCTCCTCCAATAGCTATGTAGAGAAATGATGTCATGGCAGGGCCTATAATTTTTGTCGTATGAGATATTTCATTTCAAAGCTAGTTGAGCAAATGATAATATAGGCAGAGCACATCCACAAATTGGATAAACAGATGGGTTTTTATTGCCGGAAATAATTTGTTCTTGGAAGAAACATCTAACACCAGTGACTGCCATATTTTGACAGAAGAATGACATTTGGGATTGGAGTCATAACTGATCTGGCACATTTTGGATGGATAGCATTGCTGAAACAAATGAGTGGCAATTATTTATTAATATAGTAAATTTAGTACATTATTTACCTGAAAGCTCATTTACTTGCTTATATTTTTTATTTCTAAATATGTTATCTTTTTATGTGCAATAAGTACATGAATTCTCACTGGTGCTAAAACCAATGAGCTTAGCTTATACATTAGATAGTTGTGTTATAATTTCAAATAACTACGATCAGGAGTATTTCATTACTGCAAGCCCGTGTACTGAAGAAAAATCTGATATGACATTTTATTACCCACTTAATAGTGGTCCAGAATCCTCAAAATTCCAGATAAATGATGTAGTTTTATTTGCATTTGTTTATATTGTGAACAATTTAAGGTTAGGAACCACTTCTCATATATTTTATATACTTTATTTCTATCTCTCAAAGCCTGCTGCTGATGTCATAAACAAATTCTCAAGACCTGCTTGCTAGTTGATAAATTGATGAATGGATGAACAGATGGATGGATGAATGGATGGCGCAACCACTCACCCCATCACTAGTCATTGTCAAACTTGTTCCATTTTTTCTTTAGTGCCTAAACTTCTTTGAATACTAAAATTTTAGTAACGAATGGATTATTCTTTTGTTTACTTTTCTACTCACTCAATAGCTAAGTTATGAAAGTCTGTCACGTGTTTAACACTGCAAATGGGCTCAACCTGCAAACACCGCAAAAGGCCAATTGCTGCTTTAAGATTATAATCTAGTAAACATATGGCATGTGCCACAGAAGTGTTAGAGGGTGTTACTAAAGTACTTACGATGGATGCCTAACTTGAATGGGAAAAGTTGTAGAGGAGAGGGAGAAGAGATAGAGACACAGATAGCAGGGGCGGGGGGGGGGGAGAGAGAGAGAGAGAGAGAGAGATGGAGAGAGAAGAAATTCACTAGTGAATTCACTCAATAAAGATTATTTAGAGCATTAACTATGTTTCAGACATTATTGATAAATCTCAGAGTAGCAATAGTGAACAAGGAAGGCACAGTTGCCAACCTGGCATCTTCATAGTTTAAAGAGCAAACATAGAGTCTAGTGAAGAAAAGGATTGGTACAAGTAAGTCAAGCAATAAGTGGTGAGTTTCAGAGGGGATTAGACACGCAAATGTCTGAAATAAATGGACACCTGAGCTGATGTTATTGTTTATGTAGAAATCAATCTTTACAATGTTCTCAAAAAACTTAATCAACTTGAAATTAATCTAGAGGAAAGTCACAATACCTTATTAAGCATCTACAATACAATTGAAATTTTTCCAACACTATCTTTTTAGCTCTTTTTGAAGTGACTCTAAACTTTATTTTGAAGATGAGGAAGCTAAGGTGAAGAGATAATAAAAATAGCCATGCAAGTATATAGTTAAGTAGGGATTCCCAGTGATATTACTGAGTTCTGATATTTATTGACCACTTGCACTTATAATAAGCCGCTTAAGCCAAAAAGAAAAGAGAAAGTGCTGAAAGTTTTGTCCTGACCAGGATCTTACATTTCAGCATTTGAGTAAGAAAAGACATTGCAGTACAATAAAGAAGCGAGAGTAAAAATTCAAGAGAAAATATAGTTAAGTACATTTATAGATTCAAGAAAGTGTTTATTGCTTCTTTTAATATAAATGTTCACCCTGATTTTCAGAGTGAAATGTTCTCAGTTTTCCATTAAACATCCCTTTTATCAGCATATCTCATTACCCAACTCTGTGCTTACTACAATTTACAGGTGCCCAGGGCTCCAGGAAGGGATTGGCCTCTGTCAATACCGTATAAATAAGATATAAGGCTGCTAGGATTTTCAGATCAGAGGAATACAATTATTTTAGGTTTTATATAGAAAGAGTGACAGATTATAGATTTATTTATTAAAACTAAAATAGTTTGAATAACATAAATGTTACAACATATTGCCTGTAATAAGAAAATCAGTGCCCAGAGTAAAATTGAAAAGAAAAGAAAAAAAAGAAGAACATTTGAACATTATAAAGAAATATCTCTGCCGGTTTACGCCGGGAGAAAGTCAATAAAAGCTCAAACCATAATGTGATACTAAATCTCAATTACTCTTTGTGAGGAACCATTAAAACAATTATGTAGTTTTATTTATTTAGGAGAGTATATTGATGGTTTCTTTCTTCTTGGTTCTGGTACTTACCTAGTAGGGTAGATATAAAATAGAAGGCTTTGTAGGATATCAATTACTTCCAGGGTTTTGTTTAAGGTACCTTTTCCTTTATCAAGTGATAAGTGTGTGAAGCATGTAAAAGGAACTAATAGTTTAGCCCTTTGAGCAATGAAATGCCCAAGCTATGCAGAAATCACAGAAGATCAAAACTGGTATGAATCAAATTAGTATAAAAGGATAGGCAAAATTTTTTAAAAGTATGTATTGGGCCAGTTTTTTTGTGAGAAGTGATTCAATTTAAGCATTAAAAACTGGATATATATGAATTCTAATAACCAGATTGTACATGTAAATGAACGTGAGATTTGGATTACTTCTAAGAGTGTGCCTCAAAATATTAATGCCTTGCAATGAGTATGAGATTCTAAAACTGAAGAAGGGAAGAAAAGAGCAGTCATATAGAGCTAGGGAAAAGGTAAATCAGTGCTTTACATTGTTACAAACTTTTTGCTTTATTGTACATGAATATCTTTGTGTGACTACGTATACGAAGAACAGAGGAGAAGGGAAAGCTAGAGAGTGTTACCCTAGAGAGCTACCTGCATGCTACATCAATATAATGTATATTGCATGTGCAAAAATTACCCATATGTTAATGTGTAGAAAGTAAATAAGAGTGCAGAAAAATAGAAATGTGGTCTCCAACCACTGGAAATGTAAAAATATATAGAAAAAAATGTTACAGTTGCAATATATATCCATGCCATTGTAATTATTTAAAAACTGACTTAATCTATCACAAAGAAGTATAACCCCTTTTTAAAAAGCCAGAGAAACAAAAGAAACATATTTTTTGGTGTCTTATAACACTCAGATTTTCTTCATTTGATATCAATTGAAAAGGAAAAATTCAAGTCTAGAGGAAAGTTATACATACTTTACTGAGAATCTGCAACATGCCTGACACTTTCTCAACACTATCTTTTTAACATTTTTGAAACAACTGTAGATTTTGCAGATGAGAAAACTAAGATGAAGGGATTAAAAAATTTACCAAAATCATAATGGAAGTGTATGATTAAGTTGGGATTCAAAACATCGTAGAATTCTAATCTTTTTTGACTATTTGCATTTGTAATAAATCCCTTAAGCTGAAAGAACAAGAAGAGGTGTTGAAAGTTTCATATTGGTGAATGTATTGGTCCTCTACAACAGGGGTCCCTAACCAGGCCACACAGCAGGAGGTGAGCGGCAGGTGAGCGAGTGAAGCTTCGTCTGTATTTACAGCTGTTCCCCATGACTTGCATTGCTGCCTGAGTTTCACCACCTGTCAGATAAGTGGCAGCATCAGATTCTCATAGGAATGCAAACCCTATTGTGAGCTGCATATGTGAGGGATCTAGGTTGCGGACTCCTCATGAGAACTTGTTACTGCCTCCCGTCATTCCCACATGGGACCATCTAGTTGCAGGAAAACAAACTCAGGGCTCCCACTGATTCTACATTATAGTGAGTTGTATAAGTATTTCACTGTATATTACAACGTAATTATAATAGAAGTAAAGCACGCAATAAATGTAATGCCCTTTAGTCATTCTGAAACCATTCCCTTATCATGCTGGTCTGTGGAAAAATTGTCTTCCACAAAACCGGTTCCTGGTGCCAAAAAGACTGGGGATCGCTGTTCTACAATACAAGTAGTATTTTATTTTAGTTTATAGGTTTTTAAAAAATTGGTCGTTTTAATTATCAATGTGTT
>NW_012105043.1:1911657-1932634 GCF_000951045.1 Mandrillus leucophaeus
TAAGCAAAAAAAGTGCAATATTTACAATCTTGTCCTAGAAATAACTGTTGCCAACATTTTGGTAAAGTTTCTCCCAGATGTTTTTTTTTCCCTATGTATTACAAGTTAAATATTCTCATAGCATCATGTAGCATATCTTTTTTATTCCCACTAAACCATTTATCAAGAGCATAATTTTTTGTTATAAAAGTTTATCCCAATATCACTTATAACAGTGTGGTATTATTCTGTTAATGAATTAATAAGTTTTTGTTATAATAAGTTACAGAAAATGTAAATGCTTAGAAGAGACCAAGCAGGTAACCTCAGTGTCTAAATTAGACAATAGAGGTCTGTGAAACACCGGAAAATCCAAGCCCAGCCTAATGAATTTTAAATTAATATTTTACTTTAATGTAAAATAAAAACATAAATAAATATCAAAATGCTAGCCAAACCAAACTCACCTCTAATAAATGCCGTCTGAGAATTCTTACTTTGTCACCCCTAAACCAAAATGGCCAATTATGGATGTTTAGGTTGGTAAAAGAAAGTTTATCAAAATTAACTACAATATAGAATGCCTAGATACACCCACTTTACCCTAAGGGACAAAAACAGATGAATACCCCCTAAGAACTAAGACTATTCTCAATGTGGAGAAAATGTACGTACTTTTAATTTGAACAATTAATACTGAAATATATCTTTAAAAATATTAAATTTTGTACCAAATACAAAATCTAGGGCAGGGGATACATATATGCAAACAAAAGATAAGAGTAGCTGTGTCAGGGAGGATGAGAATTGGGTGGCTAGGAGACTTTGTATCATATAACCTTATCTTTGATAGTGAGTTAACCAGTTTGTGTAGGTATAGCTGTCTTTTCCTTTTCGCTCTTTTAATATGTGTTAGAATTTTGAAACTGAGAATTCATATTCCTCATTAGTTTTTAAAACTCCTTAACCATAGAATTAGTTTTCTAGGAATGCCATGACAAACTACCACAAAGTGGGTAATTAAAACAACAGAAATATATTATCTCATAGTTCTGGAGGCCAGAAGTCCAAAATCAAGGTGTCAGCAGGGTCGGTTCCTCCTGCAGGCTCAGAGGGAAGAGTCATTCAGTGTCTCTCTCCTCGGATGTGGTGGAACACAGCAATTCTTAACACTCCTTGGCTTATCAATATATCACTATAATCTCTGCCTCTATCTTCATGTAACCTTCCTCTCTGTGTCTTCTCATTTTATGTCTCTTATAAACACAGCCATGACTGCTTTTATGGCTCATCCTAATCCAGTAAGATTTCATTTTCAGATCCTTATTTTAATGGTATCTGTGAATTAATTCTTTATTCCAGATGATGTAACATTTTGAGATTCTTGATGAAATTATCTTTGGGGTAGGGGATGGGCCACTACTTAACCCACCACAAGCATTATTAACTTTTCAAATATCTCTTCCTTATTCTATTGTTTTCTTTAAGACTTTCAAAGTGAGCATTAGATCTTTGCATGCTGTCTTTGAAGTCTCACAGCCAATCTTATAATCTTTCTCTCTGCAAGTCTATCTGTGTTATATTCTGTATAACTTCTTCACATATGTATCAGTTAGATTTTACTATTTGTCAACCTACTCTGAACTTGGAATAATAATTTATCCAGCTTATGGTTCTATACATCAGCACTTAGGTCTGTGTTCAAGTGGCTGGTCCTTCTCTTATGAGCTGGGCTTGGATGATGTTAGCCAGGTGTGTTCAAGTGTCTGCAACCAATTGGAGGATCTTTAGGCTAGGCGCTTTGTTATAGCTATGGATGAAATAAGCTTTAGTCTCCCATCCTCTAGCATATTAGCTTGGGCTTATTTGCCTCTTGGAAGTAGAGGTCCAAGAGTGTGAGCAGAAATGCTGTAATGCTTTTTTAAAGCCTAGATTTGAACTAGCACAATGTTGATTCAACCATATTCTGTTGGCTAAATCAAGTCACAAAGCCAAAACTTCACTATTGTAAGCAAAAGTTGATAGACTTCATTACCACCAGAACTGCCTTACAAGAGGACTTGAAAGGAATACTAAATATAGAAAGGAAAGACTGCTACCAGATAATACAAAAACACACTTAGACACAGAGACCAGTGTCACTGTAAAGCAATCACACAAACAAGCCAACATAATAACCAGTTAACAGCAAAATGACAGGATCAAATCCACACATATCGATACTAACCTTGAATGTAAATGGGTTCATTGCCCCACTTAAAAGGCACAGAGTGGCAAGCTGGATAAAAAAGCAAGAACCAATGGTATGCTATCTTCAAGAGACCCATCATTCACACAATGACACTCATAGGCTCACAATAAAAGGATGAAGAAAAATCTACCAAACAAATGGAAAACAGAAAAAAGCAGGGGTTTCAATCCTAATTTCACACAAAATGGATTTCAAGAGAACAATGATCAAAAAAGACAACGAAGAGCATTGCATAATGGCAAAGGGTTTAATTCAACAAGAACTAACTATCCTAAATATATATGTACCCAAAACAGGAGCACCCAGATTCATAAAGCAAGTTCTTAGAGACCTACAAAGAGACATCGACTCCCACAGAATATTAGTGGGAAACTTCAACACTTTACTGACAGTATTAGACAGATTATTGAGGCAGAAAATTAAAAGATATTCAGTATCTAAACTAAGCATTGGACCAAATGGATTTGATAGACTCTTACAGAAGTCTCCACCTAAAAACAACAGAATGTAAATTATTCTTATTGCCACATGGTGCATACCCTAAAATCAACCACATAATTGGGCATAAAACCATCTTCAACAAATGTAAAAGAACTGAAACCATACCAAATACACTCTTGGACCAAGGCACAATAAAAATAGAAGTCAACACAATGAAAATTGCTCCAAACCATACATTTACATGGAAATTAAATAACATACTCTGAATTACTTTTGGGTAAATAACGAAATTAAGGCAGAAATCAATAAATTATCTGAAACTAATAAGAACAAAGATACACCATACCAGAAACTCTGGAACACAGCTAAGGCAGCGTTAGGAGGAAAATGCATAGCACTAAATGCTGACACCAAAAAGTTAGAAAGATCTCGAATTAACAACCTAACTTCACAACTGATAGAATCAGAGAAGCAAGAACAAATCAACCCCAAAGCTAGCAGAAGATGTGAAATAACAGAAGTCAGAGTTGAACTGAAGGAAAGTGAGACCCAAAAAAAGCATTCAAAAGGTCAGCAAATCCAGGTGTTGGTTTTTTGAAAAAAAATTAATGAAATAGGCCACCAGCTAGACTAATTAAGAAGGAAATAGATAAGATCCAAATGAACACAAGTAGAAATGACAAAGGGAATGTTATTACTGACCCCACAGAAATAAAAACAAATATCAGAAACTACTATGAACACTTCTACACACACAAACTAGAAAACTTAGAAGAGATGGATAAATTCCTGGACACATACATCCTCCCAAGACTGAGCCAGGAAGAAATTGATTCCCTGACAGAGCAATAGTGAGCTCTGAAATAAAATCAGTAATAAATAGCCTACCACTAAAAGCCCAGGACCTCATGGATTCACAGTCAAAATCTAACAGATGTACACAAAAGAGCTGGTACCATTCCATGAAAAGTATTTCAAAAAATTGAGGAGAAGTGATTTCTCCTCAGTTCATTCTATGAGGTCAGCATCATCTGAATACCAAAACCTGGCAGAGATACAACAACAACAACAACAACTACTACTTCAGGCCAATATCCTTGAGGAACATCAATGCAAAAATCCTCAACAAAATACTTGCAAACCGTATTTAGCAGAACATAAAAAGTGAATTCACCATGATCAAATAGGTTTCATACCCTGTGATGCAAGGTTGGTTCAACATATGAAAATCAATGACTTATCACATAAACAACTAAAGACAAAAACCACATGGTTATCTCAATGGATGCAGAAAAGCCTTTTGATAAACTTCAGTATCGCTTTGTAATACCTAGCTCGGTAAGCTAGGTATTAAAGGAACATACCTCAAAATAATAAGAGCCACTTACGACAATCATAATAAAAAGGCTTTTGATAAAATTCCACTTATTATTATTGTCATAAGCCACTTATGACAATAATAATAAAAAGGCTTTTGATAAAATTCAATATCCCACCAGGCACTGTGGCTGACACAGTGAGGCCGAGGCAAGCAGATCACGAGGTCAGGAGATTGAGACCATTCTGGCTAACACAGTGAAACCCCAACTCTAATAAAAATATATATATATATATATATATATATCTCTTTAATATCTAGCTCAATAAGCTAGGTATTGGATTCTAGGTATTGTTGAATAGGTATACTATTCAACATAGTATTGGAAGTGCTAGCCATAACAATCAGGCAAGAGAAAGAAATAAAGGACATTCAAATAGGATGGGAGGAAGTCAAATTATCTCTGTTTGTAGATGACATGATTCTATACCTAGAAAACCCCACAGTCTCTGCCAAAACGCTCTTTTAGCTAATAACTTCACTAAAGTTTTAGGATACAAAATCAATGTACAAAAATTACTAGCATTCCTATACACCAAAAACAACCAAACTGAAAGCCAAATCAGAAAGGCAATCCCATTCATAATTCACACGCGCACACACACACACACACACAGCCCTAGTAATACAGCTAATTGGGGAGGTGAAAGAGCTCTACAATGAGAACTACAAAACACAGCTCAAAGAAATAAAAGAGGACACAAACAAATGGAAAAAATTTCCATCCTTATGGATAGGAAGAATCAATATCATTAAAGTGGCTATATTTCCCAAAGCAATTACAGATTCTATTCCTATGAAACTACCAACAGCATTCTTCACAGAACTAGAAAAAGTTATTTTAAAATTTATATGGATCCAAAACCAAGCCTGAATAGCAAAGCAATCCTAAGCAAAAAGAACAAAGCTGGAGGTATCACAATAACTGACTTTAAACTATACTACATGGATACAGTGACCAAAACAGCATGGTGCTAGTACAAAACAGACAGATAGACCAATGAAACAGAATAGACAGCCCAGAAATAAGACTACACATCTACAACTGTCTGATATTTGACAAAGCTGACAAAAACAAACAATGGGTAAAAGATTCAATCAATGGTGTTGGAAACATTGGCTACCCATATGCAGAACAGTGAAACTGGACCCCTTCATTATGTCATACACAAAAATCAACACAATATGAATTAAAGACTTAAATTTAAAACCCAAAACTATAAAAACCCTGGAAAACAACCTAGGCAATACCATCCTGGACATACGAATAGGCAAAGATTTCATGACAAAGACACCAAAAACAATTGCAACAAAAGCAAACATTGACAAATGGGATCTAATTAAACTAAAGAACTTTTGCACAGCAAAAGAAACTATCAACAGAGTACACAAACAACCTACAGAATTGGAGAAAATATTTGCAAACCATGCATCTGACAAAGGTCTAATGTCCAGCATCTATCAGGAACTTAAACAAATTTACAAGAGAAAAACAACTCCTAAAAAAGTGGGCAAAGGACATGAACAGACACTTCTTAAAAGAAGAAATACATGTGGCCAACAATCATAGGAAGGAAAGCTCAATAACACTAATCATTAGAGAAATGCTAATCAAATGCACAATGAGATATCTATCTCACACCAGTCAGAATGGCTATAATTTAAAAAGTCCAAAAACTGCAAATGCTGGCAAGGTTGCAGAGAAAAGGGAACCCTTATATATACACTGTTGCTGGGAGTGTAAATTATTTCAACCATTATGGAAGACAGTATGGTGATTCCTCAAAGTGCTAAAAGCAGAACTACCATTCAACCCAACAAAACCATTACTGGGTATATACCCAGAGGAACATAAAGCATTCTACCAGAAAGAAACATGCATGTGAATGTTCACTGTAGCACTGTTCACAATATGGAATTGACCAAAATGCCCATTAATGGAAGGACATGGAATCAACCTAAATAACCATCAATGCCAGACTGGATAAAGAAAATGTGGTACATACAAAACATGTGTATTATACAGCCATAAAAGAACAAGATTGTGTCTTTTATGGGAACATGGATGGAGCCGGAGGCTATCATCCTTAGCAAGCTAATGGAGGAGCAGAAAACCAAATATCACATGTTCTCATATAAAGTGGAAACCAAGTGATAAGAGCTTATGAACACAAAGAACAAAGCAATAGACACTAGCGTCTACTTGGGGTGGGGGCGGGGGGTAGAAGGAAGGAGAGGACAAAAAAGATAACTAATGGGTACTGATACCTGGGTGATATAATAATATGTACAACAAAATGCCATGGCATGTGTTTATCTATGTAACAAACCTCCACATGTACCCCCAAACCTAAAATTAAAAGTTAAAAAAAGAAAATACAGTAGTTTTCCAAAAGCTTGTGTCATTTTACACTCTCACTAGCAAACACTCTATGAGACATTCTGAAAGATATGTATTGATATTTCCATAATGACTGATTTAACTAAACATCTTTTCACATACTTATATCTGTATCTTTAGTAAGGTGCACCAATACATTGTGGACCTTTTGTGGGTTGTTTGCTTCCCTATTGGGTTTGAAGACATTTTTACATACTCTTGATATAAGTACTTCATCAAAAATATTATTTACAAATGCTTATTTTTTCCATCCTATGTCTTTCTATTTAATTATCTTAGCAGAAACTTTTGAAGATTAAAAAGTATTACTTTTGATAAAGTCTAATTTACATGTTTTTTTCTTTTATGGGTCATGGTTTTGGTGTCATATCTAAAAAATCTTGGGTTCTGTAAATAAAGAGCTTAAAAGTCACCATTCCATCCTAATAGTAAACAAAAAGCTGAACAAACTGAAAAATAAAAAAATAAAAATCTTAAATCCATAGGAGAAGTCAGATCACAGGGCAAACCACTGTCCCTAAAATTGGAGAAACTGACAGGGGGATATAGGGAATCACAACATATCAGAGCAAAAACTTCCATGGGAACCAGTGTCAAGGTAATAAAACCTAAACTGTATTTGACATTGCTGGAGGCTAAGTGTGGACAAGTATGAGAGTTAAAAACTCCAGAGAGACCTAGTCATAGTGGGGACCCCACACTTTCATGAGTTTCCCCTCCAGGAGTTTACCCAGGTTCTCACAGTAAATATTGGAAAAAAAATCCCTACAGACAGAAATGAAGAATATGTTATTGGAGACTGGAGAAAAGGCAATCCTTGTTATAAACTGACAAACACCTTGGCTGAATTGTGTTTTGTGGAAGGCAAAAGTTATGAGCAATGAATTGGATATTTGGCTGAAGAAATTTCTAAGCAAAGTGCTTAAAGTGTGTCCTGGGCCCTTTTCAATTCTTACAATAAAATGTAAGAAAAGATAAATGATTAAAGACCAAACTTTTAATCAAAAAGGAAGCAGGACTTAAACATTTGGAAAATTCTCAGCCTACTTATGTTGCAAGGAATGATAAAATATGTTTAGGAGAGAATAAAGGTAGAGACAAAGGATTTTCATTAGATTTGTCTGGATTTGCTATCTCAAGAGAAGCCAGGGACTACTCATCTAGACAATAGAGGAATAATCCTGAGGGCATTTTGTAAATTACTGGAGTTACCACCTCCCATCATAGGCCCAGAGTACAAGGAACTGGAGGTCCAAGCGATTTCAAGGCTGTGCTCCATGAATTTTAGCACAGTGCTCCTTGGCTGCCCTAGGTGTGGCTCCAGTGAGTTCAGGTACAGTGTGAACTGAGTTGGCTACCTCTCCAGAGGGCACAAATACTCAACGTTGGCAGTGTCCACTGTGTGCCATCTCATCTTCCCCAGAGCATAGAGTGCATGAACTGTTGGGATGTGGCTATCTCCATCTCGGTTTTGTAGGACAAGGTTGCCTGGATTCTGGTGCCAAACCCCTATCCTGTATTTCCAGAAAGCAGGACATTGAGTAAAAGATTATTTTTGATCCTCAATATTTAATTCCGTTTGCCCTGTTTGGTTTCAGACTTGCTTGGGACTTGTTACCTCTGTCATCTTTCCTAATGATCCCTTTTGGAATCAGAATGTATATCCTAAGCCTGTACCAACACAGTACTTTGGAAGAACATAACCTGTTTATTTTATAAGCTCACAACTAGAGAGTGTCACCCGGATCTAGATAATATTTTCACGTAACTTTGGACTTCAGACTTGAGTTGATGTGCGAACATGTTAAGATTTCTGAGGCTATTGGGATGGAATAAATGTATTTTACAAGCAAGAAGGACATAAATTTTGTGGAGATGGGGTGGAATGGTATGATCTGAATGTTTGTGTCCCTCCAGATTTTATATGTTGAACATCTAATCATCAGTGTGATGGTATTCAAAGGTGGGGTTTCTGAACAGTGATTAGATTATGAGAGTAGTGCTTTCATTAATGGAACCAGAACCCTTATAAAAGAAACACCAGAAAGCTGTCTTTCCCCTTTCGATATACATAGTGTATTGAACACAGGGAGAAGCTATTTATGAAAAGCTATCTATGTCCCTCGTTAGACACCAAAACTTGGCAACTTTATCTTAGACTTTCCATTCTCCACACCTATTGAAAATAAGTTCCTTTGGTTTATAGGCTACCCAGGTTATATAATTTTGTTATAGCAGCCTGAACTTACTAAAACTCTTCCAAAACAGAAAGCACAAGGTCCAGATAAGAATTCACTGGTGAATTCTACCATACATTCGAGGAAGAAATTGTATCAATTTAAAAAAAGGATCTCTTTAAGAAGATAGAAGCAAAGAGAATACCTCTTAACTCATTCTATAAGTCCAGCATCATGCTAATATTAAAACCAGACAAATGCATTGCAATAATTAAAAAGATTTTAATTACTTTCACAAGCATAGTTGCAAAATTCCTTAACAAAATAGTAGCAAACAGAGTCCAACATTATATGAAAACAATTGTACACCAAAACCAAGAGAGAATTTTCTCAGGAATGCACAGCTAATTCAACTTTTAAAAATCAATTAATATAATTCATCACATAATCAGGCTGAAGAAGAAAAGCCACATGATTATAATCAATAGATACAGAAAAAGCATTTCACAAAATCCAATATCCATTTATGATTTAAAAGAAACTCCCTGTAAAATAGAATACCAGGAAACTTCACCAACTTGATCTAAAATATTTATTTAAAAAACTATAGCTAACATAATTCTAAAGTGTGAGAAAATAGCTGTTTTTCTTATTGAGACTGAGAACAAGGCAAAGATTCCAGTATGGTCAAGATGCCATTTCTTTCCGGTTGAATCTTCAGATTCAATGCAGTCTCAATCAAACTGCCAGACAGTTATTATTTTTTTTTAGCTATTAGCAAATTAATTCTAGAGTTCATATAAAGAGGCACAAGATCCAGAATAGCCAAAACAATATTGAAGAAGAACAATAAATTTGAAGAACTGACACTACTCAAGTTTAAGATTTACTATAAAACTATAATAAAAGAAACAGTGTGATATTGGCAGAAAAAAATCTACAAATAGAATGGAAAGCTCAGAAATAGACCCACATAAATATAATCAACTGATCTTTTAAAAAGGAGCAAGGAAAATAGAATGGATAAAAAATTGTCTCTTTAATAAGTGGTATAAGAATAACTGGCCATTCACTTGAAAAAAATGAATTTAGACACATTCACAAAAGTGAATTTAGGCTCTTCACAAAAGTTAACTGAAAATGGATCATAAACCTAAACGTAAAATGCAACACTATAAAACTCCTACAAAACAACAGAAGAGAAGCTCTTGATGACCTTGGGTTTGGCAATGAGATTTCAGTTATGAAATTAAAGGCACAAACCCTGAAGAAAGTCAAACTCTCTTTGCACACTCTATACCTAGAAAACCCCATAGACTCTATCAAAAGACTGCTAGAACTGCAAAACAACTTCAGTAAAGTTTCACGAAACAAAGTCAATGTACAAAAATCAGTAGCATTTCTATATATCAGAAACATCCAAGCTGATAGCCAAATCAAGAATGCAATCCCATTTACAATAGCCAAAAAAAGAATAAAATACCTTTAAATACGGCTCACCAAGGCAGTAAAACTTCTACAATAAGAATTACAGAACACAGCTGAAAGAAATAAGAGATGACAAAAACAAATGGAAGAACATTCATGCTCAGGGATAAAAGAATCAATATTGTTAAAATGGTCATACTGTCCAAAGCAATTTACAGATTCAATGCTATTCCAATCAAATTAGCAATATTTTTTTCACGGAATTGGGAAAATTCATATAGAACCAAAAAAGAACCAGAATAACCAAAGCAATCCTGAGCAAAAAGAATAAAGCCAGAGGCATCACACTACCTGACTTCAAAATATACTACTGGGATACAGCAACCAAAACAGTATAAATCTGGTACAAAAACAGACACAGAGATCAATGAAACAGGATAGAGAACCCAGAAACAAATGTGTACATCTACAACCATCTGATCTTTGACAAAGTCAACAATAACAAACAATAGGGAAAGGACTCCTTTTTCAAAACCCGGTGCTGGGATAACTGGCTAGCCATATACAGAAGAATGAAACTGGACCCCTTCCACTCACCAAATAAAAAAAATAACTCAATATGGATTAAAGACTTAAATAAAAGACCAACAACAGATGGTGACAAGGTTACAGAGGAAAAGGAATGCGTACACTGCTGGTGGAAATTTAAATTAGCATAGCCACTGTGGAAAGCAGTTTAAAGGTTTCTCGAAGCACTTAAAAAATTACCATTTTATCCTGCAATGTTACTGCTGCATATATACCCAAAGAAAAATAAGTTGTTCTACCAAAAAGACACATGCA
Organism: Mandrillus leucophaeus; assembly: GCF_000951045.1. Taxonomy (NCBI): domain Eukaryota; kingdom Metazoa; phylum Chordata; class Mammalia; order Primates; family Cercopithecidae; genus Mandrillus; species Mandrillus leucophaeus. Next base: position 1,922,556 of record NW_012105043.1, read on the forward strand.
CTAATATGTTCATTGCAGCATTATTCACAATAGCAAAAACAGATTCAACTAAAGTATCCATCAATGATGGACTGAATAAAGAAAATGTGAAATATACACACACACACACACACACACACACACACACACACACACAGAGCAGCCATAAAAAATGCAAAATTATTTTCTTTGCAGAAATATGAGTGCAGCTGGAAGCTATTATCCTAAGCAAACTAATGCAGGTATGGAAAACCAAATACCACGTTCTCACTCACAAGTGGGAGCTAAACATTGAGTACACATGGACACAAAGATGGAAGCAATATACACTGGGGAGTGCTTGAGAAGCGAGAATGGGAGGGGGCTGAGGGTTGGAAGGCTACCTATAGGGTACTATGCTCACTAGCTGTGTAATGAGATCGGTTGTACACCAACCCCCAGCAACATAAAATTTACCCTTGTAACAAACCTGCATGTGTTCCTCTGGATCCTAAAAGTAGAAGAAAAAAATTAAGAAAAAAAGAAATAGTTGATAAGTTGGACTTAACTAATAGTTAGTTTTATCTCCCATGCATGAAACACTCTCAAGTGAATGAACAGACAAGCCCCATACTGGGGGAAAGTATTTGAAAAAGACATAGTTGGTCAAGGACTATTATCCAAAATATACAAAGAGCACTTAAACTTCAACAATAAGAAAATAACAACAAAAAAAAACCTTAAAAATAAGCCAAAGACTTAACAGACCTTACCAAACAAGATATGTAGATGGAAAATAAGCATATGAAAACATGTTCCACATCAAATATCATAAGTGAAATGCAAAGTAAAACAATGAGATACCACTACATAGGTATTAGAATGGCCAAATTCAAAACACTGACAACACCAAATGCTGAAGAGGATGTGAAGTGACAGGAACTCTAATTCATTACTGGTAGACATGGAAAATGGTACAGTCACTTTGAAAGGCAGTTTGATGTTTTGTTTCCTTTTTAAATATAACTAAGAATACTTTTATAATATGATTCAGCAGTCATGCTTCCAAAGGAGTTGGAATTTACCCAAAGGAATTAAAATCTTATGTGCACAGGTGTTTACATCATCATTAATCATAACTGCCAAAACTTGGAAGGAATCACAATGTCCCTGTTTAGTTCAATGGATAAATAATCTGTGATACATCCGGAAAATGAAACATTATTCTACAATAAAGGAAATGGGTTATCAGACCATGAAAAGATATGGCAATTACTTAAATGCCTTCTACTAGGTGAAATTAGGTGACCTAAAAAGGCTACATACTGTAGTATTCCAACTACATGACATTGTTGAAAAGGCAAATGTATAGAGACAGTAAAATAATCAGTGGTTGCCAAGACATACAGAGGAGGGAGGGATGAATAGGCAGAGTACAGAGGATTATTAGGACTGTGAAACTACCACAATAATACCATAATTATGGATTTGTATCTTTTTACATTTGTCCAAACTCATGGAACATACAACAGCAAGAGTGAACCTTCATATAAACTATGGACTTTGTGTGATAATGATGTGTCAATGTAGGTTTATCAATTGTAACTAATGTATCACTTTGGTGGGGGATGGTCATAATGGGAGAGGCTATGAATGTGTACGGGCAGGAAGTACATAAGAAATCTCTGTTCTTTCCTCTCAGTTTTGCTGTGAACCTAAAACTACTCTACACAACAATAAAAAACTTTTTAAAAAAGACACAGAACATCTCATCACATTAAACATATTTTTGTACTCCTTTTCAATACATGCCACCACTGCTACCCTCATCTTTGCTTGCCTAGAGATAATCTCTATTCTGATTTCTATAAACTTTAATTAGTTTATGTTGCTGTTGAACTTTATATAAATGAAATAATGTACTGCAAAAAGATGCTTGCCTAATCCATAGTTACAAAAATGTTCTTATATGATACTTTTCAGAAGTTTTACTTTAGTTTTAAAATTTAGATCTTTGTTTTGAGTTAATTTTTGTATTGTGCAAGTTATGAAATTTATGAAACATTTGTTTTATTATTGCTGTATGTGAATATCTAATTGTTTTAATATTTGTTTAAAAGTTTATCCTTTCTTTACTGAATTTATTTAGCATTTTTCTTGAAAGCTAAACAATTAATTGACTATGTATGAGTCTGTTTCTTGTCATATAATTTTATTCTATTGACCTATTTTTGTATCTCTTAATGTAGCACTATATTTATTACCACAGTTTCATAATAGCAGGTCTTGAAATAAGATAGGATAAGTTCTCTAATTTGTTTCTTCTTTTTCCAGTATATTTTAACTATTGACATCTTAACAATATTACAGTTTTTGATCCAGGAACCTGGCATAACTCACCAATAATTTTAGTATTCCTTAATTTTTCTTAGTAATATTTTTGTATGTTAGTGATTGCTTTAGTGTTTATAGTATACATATTTAACTCAACACAATCTATTTTCAGTTGATATTATACTATGTCACATATAGTAATAAGAACCTAACAACTAAATATTTCTATTTTTCCTCTCTCAGCCTTTTTGTTATTGTCATACAATTTATTTCACATGTTATAAATACCACAATATATTGTAAAAAAAATTTACACTGTCTGTTATCTTTCAAAATCACTAAAATAATAATAATAATAATAAACTTTTTTGTATTTATCCGCATACCTACTGTTTCCAGTGCTCTTTAATCCTTTTGTGGATCCAGATTTCCATCCGGTGTCATTTTCCTTCTCTCTGAAGGACATTCTTAACATTTGCTTGTTTTAGACACCTGATGATGATGAATTATTCAAGATTTTACATATATTTTGAAAGTCTATTTCATCTTGGTTTTCAAGGATGATTTTATTAGGTATAGAATTTTGGATCCACAGGTTTCTTTTATTTTTTAATGTTTTGTTTCTTTTGTCTGCCCTTTTTATAGTTTAAAGCTATTGTTCTACTCTTTTCTGGATAGTCTTTTCTCCCAAAAGAAATCTGCTGTCATTATTTTCATTGTCTTCTGTATTTTCTGTGTCATTTTGTCTAGACGCTTTTAAGGCTGGCTTGCTTTTTTTTTCTTTCTTTTTGCGTTTTTTCTCTTCTTTCTTTCCTCTCTCTTTTTTCATCTATTATATCTCTATATATCTTTTTTCGTCTATCTTTACTAATTTGAGTGATTATTGTTTGCCTATGGCTTTCTAAACTACGTAAGTACTTTTTTTTTTTGAAACGCGAGATCTCGACTCACGGCAAACTCCGCCTCCCGGATTCACGCCATTCTCCTGCCTCAGCCACCTGAGTAGCTGGGACTACAGGCGCCCGCCACCACGCCCAGTTGATTTTTTATATTTTTGGTAGAGACGGGGTTCACCGTGTTAGCCAGGATGGTCTCGATCTCCTGACCTCATGATCCGCCCGCCTCGGCCTCTCAAAGTGCTGGGATTACAGGCGTGAGCCACCGCGCCCGGCCTAAACTGTGTAAGTATTCTTAATTAAAATCTTAACTCTTTTTAATTCAAGCCAATGATTGCATATATTTTCCCCCAAAGTCTTAACCAAAGCAGAAAAAACAACAACAACAACAACAAAACAAAAATAAAAAAGTATTTAACTTTGCTGTCTTATTTGTTTGTTTTACTGACACGTGTGTGTGTGTGTGTGTGTGTGTGTGTGTGTGTATGTATGTATTTCTAGCCTATGTTTGTACTGGAGATGTAGTAGCTTAAAGATGTTGGATGTATGTGAGGATTCTGTTGCTCCACCACGACCTTTTTCTCCTTTCTCCAGGTGATGATTAATACTCACAGTTTTGGATTTCTGGTTTCACCATTTATCTATAGAACAGATGTGGCTTCAGTTCTTGCTTATCACTTTAGTGTCAGCTTTCTTTTTGTTTTGGTCCTCTTTGGATTTTCCTTTAGCCTCTTGTGAGCTCTCCTATGCATTTAAAGATATAGTTGTCAAAATTTATTCAGCATTCCTAGGTGTTTAATACTGCATAGTTTTTCAGAGCATCAAGGCTGTCATACTGCCAGAACAATTCTAAGTAACAGTTTTAAAGATATCATTTACAATTATTCACTTCAATATAATGTTATTGTTTTTACCATGAGTCCAAACAACAAAAGTTGTCTAGAACTTATCCTGGTTATAAACTCTTCTTCACAAAGCATTAGTGAAATTGGTGTATCTTAATTTAGGTGATACCAAATAATTATTTTTATTGATATTCTTTTCCATCAATTGAATTAAGCATTTCTTCTGACATTAGTATCCTATCTTGTATCAATGAATGTTTGGCTGTTTTTCTAACATTCAAAGAGTTATCATATTTTCTGTGAATATTCTCAATGTTCTGATTATGTGATAGTCAGGATAAGCTAAACATTTGCTACATTAAGAACATGCATATGTACCCACATGTAGCCATTCCCTAGGTCTGGTCTTATAAATGCTGGTAATAAACCAGACAAAAGAAAAAAAAAGTTATCATATTTTTAAAATGTTTCTTGTGATGACATGCAATTTCTTAGATAAAAATAAAATAAATAAGGAATGTCTGTCTCGGCAACATGTTACAATGAATGTTTAAAAGACATTTGATACTAATTAAGAAACTAGGAAATTAATTGCTCAGAATAATATTGGTTATCCTAGACAATACATTTTCAACAGAAGTCGAATTTGGTAATATTAATTTTGAAGTATGCACTGGACATGACACAGTTTAACATTGTAATCATTTACGTTAACACCCCTTGTACTAATTTATATTTCATTAGCAATCTTGTCTTTATATTTTGATTTTCCAAGTAATTTCTTGCAAAGTAAATAATTTGGCCAGTAAAACCATAAATATTGTCTACCTAGCAACTGTATTTCTTTTTGTAAGTTATTAAATTTGCATTCAATTTTGCATCAGTTTTATGAGCTTGGTTAGTATGAGACAATGTGAAAAAGACTGAAAAAATAAGAATTAATCCTGAAATACTGTGAACGAACATACTCTGGATGCTATATTATACATCACCAACTTGTCAGCCACTCCCTAGATGACCCCTGTGCCTTCGTTGTATAAGCAGTTATTCATTTCCACTATTATTTGTTGAATCATGCAGCCATCCATCCCTTCCTCCATCCATGCATTCTGACACTGAACTAACATTTATTAAACACAACAATGAAAAAAATGTTTGGTCACAAAAGAGAGTGTAATCAGGTATTTTTGGTTTATCTGTAATATAAAATTAAAAACTAAATATTTGTTACTCTTTTAATATCATCACTTCTTTCACTTTCTCTGAAATTATGGCTGTGAGAGAGTAAGATTTGATCTTGGGCATATTTCTTAAATGGGAAAATAGAGTAAAAGTAGAAATTAAATGGATAAAAGTAAACAAAATCAAAAAGTCACATCACAATAGCAATCATTTCTTATAATCTTTTTTTAATTTCAAAAATACATGTTGAACATCAACCATGTCCAAGGCATACTTTTAATTTCTCTACTTTCAAAAATTATGTATCAGTGTTTTTGAAATTGGCACTTTCTTTTTTCTACAGCATGTTCTAGATCATTATTTATTACACATTGAATTTTTATGTTAAATTTTAAATGACTTGCAATAACCACTATTACAAATCTAAAGATTTCTCATTTTAAATTTATTTTTATTATATAAATTTAAGGTTTACAAGATGTTTTGATATACATATATTTTTAAATGATTACTATAGTCAAGCAAATTAACATATCCGTCACCTTTCATTACCTTTTATCCTGTGATGAGAGCACTTGAAATCTACAGTTGTAGGAAATTTCAACATATAATGCAATATTATTAGCTATATTCCTCATGCTGCACATCAGATCTCTAGATGTATTCATCCTACATGGCTGCAAGTTTGTACTCTTTGACTGACTTCCTGTTTCTGCTTTTTCCCTTTTCCTGATAGACACTGTTCAATTCTGTTTCTATGTATGCAACTTGTAAAGATTCCATATATAAGTTAAATCATGCAATATTTTCTTTTGGGGCCTGGCTCATTTCGTTTAGTATATTATAGCACATTTACCAACAAATGGCACCTCTATGTTTAGCAATTGAGTATTAATATTTAAAACACATATATGTTATATAGACATACATAGCTTACAATTTTTTCAACTGTCTCATTAAAATATTTGATTATCTTTGTAAATACTGGCCATGTGTTAAGAATTTTTGATATTTATTTGCACTTTAAAACTACAGAAGAAATATTTGATGTCTTCCTATTATAGTGCAGAAATATCCCTACCAGTGTTACAATTTTTACTCTAATGATTGACACTGTACAATCAAACAGTAATTGACTGTTTTAAAATGTTTTACTAAACTGATCAGTACAAGTCCTAAGGATATTCTCAAACTAGCTTATTAAGGTAAATGCAACTAAATTAGCACATATAACAAAGGATCATTCAAAATCACAAAGATCAAGGATTTTAATTTTATCCATACATACTGAGCATTTCCTACCTATAAGGCATAGTGCTAGGTAATGCAAGGAAGAACATAATATAAGCTTTGTTTTATGTTGAATTGAATATGATAGCTCATAAATGTAAATGACGGAAAAGAGGTATGTGGCAAAAGGATAGTACAGACGAGGAAGGGATTAACTGTTTGGCACAACATAATCTTTAGGGAAGCAGTCTTGCTTTAATGGGGCTTTTGATTACAGACAGAAATTAACTGGATTAATGGGGGTGTTGAAAAAGAGTATTGGCAATAGAGTGAAATAGAATTGCATATTCAAAATACTGCACATAGTTTGTTATTCTGTAATTTAAAATGAAGATTTACAGCAACAGGTGGGAGATGAGTATAAAATATAGAGATATGATTCTGTAGGGTCATGAGACCCATGATAATACCTTTGTTATATGGACAGTGGCAAGCTACTGAAAGATTGTTAAAACCAGAAAACTATGATAAAAGCTGCTACTCACAAAAGCGATTGCTTCTCGCTTTAGGAAATATGTAATTTATATTTTCCTAATTTAAAAAAATTGAATCATTCCAAAGTCATACAAATTTTATTTTTGGATGAGGCCTAAGGAGTATTCAAGACCAATCTCCACTTTGTGCAGATAAAGAAATTAAGATTCTTAGAAACATAATGATAATTTGAAGGCCTTACCACCAGCCAGGTGCAGAGCTGGACTGGAACACAAGTCTCTTAATTAATTTTTCAGAGTTATCTGAAGATTCCAAATCACTGTAACTTTGGGAGATTGTTGCAAAATGTCATCACTTGGCACTGCGTGGTCCCAATTATCATTCTCCTATAATAGCTTTTATCTTTAGCTTTCGAATGCTGATTTTTAGGGTTCCTTGTCTTTCAGACAAATGTTTGGCATATGCTTGGTTAATAGGAGTAGTATTTGGTTTTTATGTGACTTCTTTTCATCTGAATCTGATTGAAAACAAAGTGAATTCTGGTGACTATCTATGCCCCAACCCCAGTATGGAAGTTCAAATACAGAATAGCTGTGTATTGGCACAGTCCCAGGACTGAAACAGAAGGAGATGCCAAAGGTCTGATGACAGAGTCAAGGTTTTTGGCTTATCTGTGAAGGAAAATTAACACATGGGCTTTAAATGAAAAATACCCCATCTTCATGCAAAATGCAGCAACATTAATTACTAGGATGAAGTCTATTCATATCTTATTTCAGAAGAAGGAGGGTTATTTTTCATTCTGGATGCACTGATTGTTATTCAATAACCTTGCTGAGTTTTGCCCTTACCTACATTTATCAACTATGAGAGTTACTCAGAAAATAAGTTTATAAGGTTAATTACCGGCACATTATGCAGAATGCAGAAAATTTGATAGTGGTTGAATATTATGCTGGCATAGGAGGGAACGTTTCAAAGAGCTCAGCTCTGATTGTTTGTGATATGGTGTTTCCTTAATTAAGAATGGCTGTTTGTATACATATGCACTCCTCACCTAAGGTACGTGCCAAGGTTTATTTTTTTTAACTCAACATTTCATTCAGTTGCAAAAAGTCAAGATAAGTTTATTGAGTTGATGAAAAAATGCTAATAGTTAATACTTTTAAATTTCTGTTTAAGAAAGGAGCTTTTCCACCAATCTAAGTGAACTTGAGTTTTAAAAGAAAATGTACTTATGTGTGTTTCTGAGTGTGTGTGTGTTTGTGATTATATGATAATCATACACTGCTCAGTTTTCCTCACAAAGCTGTTGGTATATCATTAAATTAGTCAACTAAGGCTTTCCGTTTTTACACTGACATTTAAATGGAATTTATGTTTTAAACATTTGCTTGATTAAGAGATGAGCATCAGTCTGCTTCTTCAGATTCATGAACTAATAACTTTCAGCATATTTTGAATAAAACAAAATGGAAAAGTAAAAGGCTCTGAACAGAAGCATATGTACACCTAGCAGCCTGTTGTATTTATACAATTAACATTTTGTGGACACCATTACCCTCCATTAGTTAAGCTTAACATATTTAATCAGTCTGTGGGATTACTGAGCAACAGTCAGCCTTTTAATTTTTCTTTTTTTGAAATTGAAAGTTTTAAACAGAGAAAAGAGGATTTCTTTTTTTCTTTTCTTTTCTTTTCTTTTTTTTTTTTTTTTTGAGACAGAGTCTCGCTCTGTCACCCAGGCTGGAGTGCAGTGGTGCAAGCTCTGCTCACTGCAATCTCTGCCTCCCGGGTTTGAGTGATTTTCATGCCTTAGCCTCCTGAGTAGCTGGAATTACAGGTGTGCCCCACCATTTCCAGCTATTTTTTGTATTTTGAGTAGAGATGGGGTTTTACCATGTTGGCCAGCCTTAATTGATCCGGCAGCTCAGTCTCCCACAGTGCTGGGATTACAGGCCTCAGCCACCATGTATGACCAAGAAGAGGATGTCTTTTTGTCGTTTTTATAGTCCCAGGAAAATTGGGAGAATTCTTAGGTAGCTATGACTCACAACACCTTGTAAAGTATGATGTACCAGAAATTATCTTTCTGTCTGAGAAAGATTATTTTTTCTCATTTTTGTTGTAAGTTATTTTCAGGTACCATTCTGTCCACCTAAAATCATCTTCCCCTAGGTCTTGAATAGCTGACTCCTGGTTGTCACTCAGGTCTCAGTTCAAATGGCCTCTCCTCAGAGAGGTTCTCATGATAATCTAATCCACAGGATCCCATTCCTAACATCAGTCACTGTCTCTCTCTCCACATGTTTTTTCATTATCTCCATTATACTTAGAACTATCAGAAAATATCTATTTGGATTTCTGTTTACTTGATTAACCTTGTCTGTCTTCTGTTTCTAAAATGTAAGGACTTTGGTAGTACCTGTAGCCGCCATATTCCCATTATTTAGAATGGGAATACTGTAGTTCAAAAGCATTGGATGAATAGAAGAGAGAACAAAGGAGAACTTCTTATATGTGGTGTTTTCCATAATATACCCAGTAAGTAATATAAGTGTATGAAACAGATTAGGTATGATGACATCTGCCTCATGTAAACTCAGCTCTGACTGTTATTGTGATGCATTTGCACTCCCAAATGCCAGATTTTATGTGTAACTCATGACTTTTAATGTTGGAAAAATAACTGTTTGAACACTTACTGGCTGAAAAACTATGTCCTTGTGCCATTTAAATCTCTCTGAGACTCTTGTTTGCAACCACAGCTATAAAATTAAACATGACAGTAGACAGAGGGTTAAAAAATGCCAGGAATTTGGATACAACATGTCATCCCAAATAATTTATGTATTACATCATATTTCTATCCATAAAGATAAATTCAATTCTAAGAGAAACCCAAAAATAATATTGGTTTTAGTAAGATAGAAGTTTAATTTTATCTCATAATGAGACATGGTATCTTGACTTTGTAGATTTAGTTGCTTCACCATTCTTACAAATGAGTTTGTCTCATGGTCCTCAGTAACTGCTTCATCTCAAGCCATCCATCTCTACTGCAATGAGCAGAGTGAAGGAAGGGAATGGCAGAAAAGTGATAAAGAATGTTCATTACTGGGGGCGGAGCAAGATGGCC
>NW_012105043.1:1932684-1935722 GCF_000951045.1 Mandrillus leucophaeus
GGGGCCTATCATGGGGAGGGGGGAGGGAGGAGGGTTTGCACTGGGAGTTATACCTGATGTAAATGACGAGTTGATGGGTGCTGGCGAGTTCATGGGTGCAGCACACCAACATGGCACGAGTATACATATGTAACAAAGCTGCACGTTATGCACATGTACCCTAGAACTTAAAGTATAATAATAATAATAATAAAAAAAAAACAAGAATGTTCATTACTCAACTCTTAAGGAACTTCCCTGCAATCTAAGATATATATATTCTATATAATTCTAAGATATATACTCTCTACAAATTTATTTATTCAGAAAATATTTACTGAGAGGAATTGGGTATGAATATGTGACACATTTTGTTATTTGTCCTCTAGGATATAGTAATTAGAAGGCATCGTTCTGGAAGATGGAGAAACACCAGTGAACAAAACCGTATCTGCCTTCAAGGAATTTATGTGCAGGCAGAAGAAAAAAAAAATGACATGGAAGTAAAATATATTATATGCTATATACAGGTGGATAAATTCAGTGATATATCCTGTCATATATGTGCAGAGGCAAGCCTGGGGTGCACAAGGAATAAACCATTGCAATAATCCAAGTAGGAAGTGTTGAGGGCCTGTATTTGCAGGACAACTGAAGAAGTATTTTTGAGGTAGAATCAGTGGGATACAGTAGTCAGCTGAAGAGAACAGATGTCTGAATTTTTCATATCACGATTCTCCTTGTAATATAAACATTTTTCTTTTTTAAAATTACTGCAAGTGGACTCTTTGGAACAACACTTCTTTATTTTTAGTGCTTTTAATGGTTGTAGGAAAAAGATCTTTAGAGCAACAAGACAAAAAAAAGAGTACATGATCTTTCTAGTCTCATGCTTTGCCATGAATACTGTCCCATCTGGCCCCTGCAATCTCCATCTCTACTACCGAAAGGATATTCCATAAAGCATTTATGAGTTCTAGCTTTAGCGTACAGGAGTCTGTGACCTACAAATTGGCAAGGCAGACCACTATAGGCGGAATAATCATGTATTTTTAAAAACTGGCATCTTTCAATTGTGTGAAAAAATGATAGTGTGAATTAGACCATATGCCTGTTCTCTGAATGTAATTATTACTGGCTCTAGCTAACATCCCCTGAATCTCAAATACAAACTAAAGAAGATCTATGGCTTTGATACATACTGAGAACCTTTTGATGATGTAACAAAGCATCTGCATTGGGAACCAAGAAAAAGCTTTAACTCTTTTGCTTAATATGATGTAATTTTGTAAATATCTTATGTATGGTATGATTTGTAAAAGTATACATTGTTGGGATATGTTTCTGGTTGATGGGTTGAAAAGTAAAGGGAACAAAAAACAGTTATTCAACTGGTTAAATGACTCTACAATATACCAGGCTATAATTTTGACTGACATTGTCACTCAAATGACCTTGGCTGACAATATCATATGTTATGATATTGCTTAGACATATCTTAAAGAAAGCCATCAAGTCTCAAAATAGTAAAAATACCCAGAACGGAAAAAATCCAACAACGTGGAAAGCTGAAGCTCAACTTTGGGATAAGATGTGATATGGTTTGACCATGTCCCCACCCAAATCTCATCTTGAATTGTAGTTCCCATAATCCTCACGAGTCATGGGAGGGACCCAATGGGAGGTAACTGAATCATGGGAGCAGTTACCTCCATGCTATTCTCCTGACAGTTCTCATGAGATCTGATGGTTTTATAAGGGGCTTTTCCTCCTTTTGCTTGGAACTTCTCCTTCCTGCCACCATGTGAAGAAATCTGTGGTTGCTTCCCCTTCTGCCATGATTGCTTCCTGAGGCCTCCCCAGCCATGCGGAACTGTGAGTAAATTAAGCCTCTTTTCTTTATAAATTACTCAGTCTCAGGCAGTTCTTTAGAGCAGCATACAAACGGACTAATACAAGATGGCTTTGTATCTTCAAAATAAGCTACTCTACTTTCATCTGTACAGTATCAACAGAAAAGTGTAGAAAACTAAATGAAAATAATCAGAGATGCATGGCTGTTTATAGATGGTATGTTTATTCACCTTTCTTGTGATCCTAAAAATGTTTTTAAGTTTCCTATGCCTCAGTTTCTTCATTTATTGACTGAATATTACATTTCAAAAAATACTAAAAAATGTAACATTACATTTATAGGGTGCTGAGTCTCCAGCGAGAAAAAGTAAATGTTTCAATCCACTTGTTCCTAGTTCTTGCCTTTGTAACAAATAGAAGTTAAAAATATAATTTTTCAGGAAAAGAGGAAAATTCCCATGCGGTTTATCCACCCCTGATTTTGGCCACATTTGTTTTGATGGGAATTGCTAGGGGAGGGGAAAAACATGTGCTTATGCTATTTTGTATAGGTAGAGATGTTTGATATGTAATAAAGGAGCAGATTGAGGATGACATGTGAAGGATCATGAAAAAGTGTCCTAGCCAGAATACAATTCTCTTAGCTAGGCTTGGTGACTGAAAAACCACTGCTAGAACTATTCTCATAAGCTGGAGTAAAGAATCATAAAATTAGTCTTAATCAAATGAAAGCAATCACCTTATTTAAGACCTCATTGATGTCCTTTAATTTTGATATATGTTAACTCATAAGAACTGGAAACCATTTGTCAGAGAACACAATTTCTTTCTAACCAGCTTAACCTTCTCCATCCTCCATAGCCCCTCTCACAAGAGCTCAGGTTATCTCTGTGGTAGATAAAAGATTGTTGTTGCTTCCTCTTCCTATCTCAAACTATTGCCTTCTTCTCCCTACCCGTTTCCATCTTTTCTTCTTACCACTCTTCATTTCTTAACAACTTTTAATCTAGTTTTAATCCAGTTTTTAACTGTATAACACTACTGAAACATGCTCATTAATATACCCCTTTCTTTTTAAATCTTGCATCTTTTTTTTTTTTTGTGCTTCATTCTCCCTATAGCCTCACTAGCATTGAGCAAGTTAAATGTCCTTCTTTACTTGAAATTCATTTCTCTTTTTGCCTTTGTGACCCTGAATACTCTCG
>NW_012105043.1:1936247-1958162 GCF_000951045.1 Mandrillus leucophaeus
AATCAATCTTGGCAGTGCTGCAATGTGAGTTCAGGGCAAGGTTCTGCCAGGCTGAATAGCTGTAACTAGAGGACTTGTGCCCCACACCTTGATCATGTTGGTCGTGGGGATAAGACTCCCACAACCATAAATACTGGAGTGATAGATCAGCACTCCGCTAGCCTTATAGCTGTAGTCTCAAGGCTTGGACCTAGTTTCCTAATTGCTCCCGGGGAGGGAGATTCTGGTGCTTTCTCAACCAATGAGTGTTTAGCTAGGTTTGAGTCTAGGTTCTGCGATATCATACTAGTGTTGAATCTCAGTTCCTAATCATGTCATGAAAGATGGGGACCTCCCCAGTCAAGGAGCTTAGAAACCCCCAGACCAAGGGCCAGGTCCCTCTCTAGAAGTCTAATATGTCTTTGTGTGCTGCCACAGACTGCAAAGAACCAGAGTCGTGCATATCTACTGTTACTGCTTTCATTTCTGTGACTTTTCCCCACTAATGGTATTCCAGAAGACTGGTGTGTGTGCTTTCTGATAATTCTTCTTAGATTGATCCACAGACCTCTTTTTCTCAAGGTGTTCACCCACTTTCATGACTCTCTATTTACAGTGAGTTCAGTGGCAGAGAGTACAGTTTATTACATCTTGTGTCAGCACTCCCCAGCATGAAGACTGCTTAAGGTAATCATTTTGCTCTACCAAACTCTACAAGCAGCCTGCAGGAAATCATGGACATTTTTGAATAGGATAATAACATAATCAGAGCAGTTTTTTAGATGCGTTTTCTCTTTAAAAATAGCTCCCTTTGTTTTCCTTCTATCTTTGTGAAGAATGTAATCATTGACTGTCACCCAAGCCCAATACCTTGCAGTCATTTCTGAATCTTCAGTCTGTCCGATTCTATGTTAGTGACAATGGGATGAGGAGATATAATATTAGTTACAAATTTTGATTGCTCCATGTTACTGTTTCTTCTTGGATGTCATGTAAACTCTGGGCAGGAACCAAACTACCAAACAGCTCTGTAATAGTAGCTTTTCACATTCTTGTTGTTATTAAACTATTTCTTTTGTAAATGCCTTGTCTCCTCATCTAAATTAAATGCTCTCTAAGGGCAGTGACCCTATTCTGCAGTACCTACACAGTTTTGTGCATAACTACTGCTGAGGAAATAATGGTTGAATTTGATTAAATGATGATAATGCCAAGGTCAGTCATCCTTCAGTTACATAAAAGAACAAAAAACACGAGGAGGAGAGAAGCATCACAGGGTAATCACGAGTGAAAAGGCGCTAGGAGTTATGGAAAGACTATCATCCATCTCCCAATTTTTATTAGATAAGGTCTTAACGAGTTTAAATGCCACCTTTACCAATTATCATAAACATACATCCTTTTCAGCTATACATCAGACAACTGATGCTTTCTAGCCTGATGACAAGGTGCTTTCTAATTAAACCAAGGAAGTTCTCTGCTTTTTCTGTTGAAAACCGTAGAAAATTTAAACATGGAAACATTTATTATGTTCCCTGACACATATAAAATTATTCTGAGGTAATTTGTAGACAAAATACGCAGACAAAATAAACAAGCATATGTTTCTGTGAAGGGCAACAGCTTCTACAAATGTCCGACCTTGTTTGCAAGGTTCAGGACAGCATTATGAGATTTCCCAATCTGAAATTAACACCATCCATCTACACACCAGCAAGTGTCTAGGGAGGTGGCACCCAAAGAACCAGCTTGCAGACTGAGTGGGAATTGAATGTCCAGGTTACCTGGGTCTTAGGAGCAACATTTGTTTTTATGTGCTCATCAGGCCAATGCCTATTCCATCAGCAATTTCATTTTGTGAACTTGTTAAGAAATGTTTTGGTATTATACAAAATATTTAACAAAAGAGCTCTGAATTTAGTTATGAAGACTTTAGCATTATTATGCCTATGCAGAACTATACCATATGTTTAAAAATAAAATTCAGCATGTAGAGATACTGTCACATCATTCCACATCCCTTTTCTTCTTGTCTTAAAGTTCCAGTACAAGACTTCATTCGTCATTCTGTGTGTGTGTGCATCTTTATGTTTTAGGTAGTTTTTGTAGCTCAGCAACAACATCCTCATGCCTTTGATGGCATTTTCTCTACTCCCCTTCTTTAAATTCTTAAGCGAGTTTGTATTGTGATAGGCAAACCTAAAAAAAACTAGAATCCCTCAGAAGGGACTCTATTAATTGATCCCCTTTACACTTCTGCAGCATCATCAGCAACCAACCACTCCTTCAATAGAAGGTTGAACTTTCTATTCTAGAACTGGAATTGTATGTAGTTCTCTCATACAACACTGGGCCTTCACACACCTATGTGCCTTTGCCTTTGCAATTTCCTCTGGCTACATACTTCCTGTACAAATAATAAAATCATAAACTGTATCTGGCTTGAAAGAGATACTTTGATATATGAAGATTACTAATCTTTATTATGAAAGGAGGAAGGAGAAAGAAAAAATGGTGTAAAGAGTCTTTTTCCTCTGAGGTTGTAGAAGAAATTTTTACTTTGCCACTTTCCTCTGTGCAAGTTATGAAGCCTTTTGAGTCTTAGTTTCTTATCTGAAAAAATGAGGATCATAATATACATGTCATGTGGTTGTTATGAGGATTAAATAAGGTCATATGAAATGTTATAGGCAAAGTAAATAGTCGTTTTTTGTTTATTTCAGACCATAATTTCTATGCCTTTAAGACTTTCTCTCAGCTAGGGCCCTTATGATTCTGTATTACTTTTTTTCTTTAGGGATGTCTAATAATAGGTATCAAGAGACATCAATCTCCTATATATTTATTTTTTGTATATGTCTTCTCGAGGCTTAACTAAATTAATATTGTTCACTATTAAAAGAAGAAAAACATTCAATTTCATTTAAGAGCTTTAGCAAACATGTATAGGGTAAGGGTGGCAGTACTGTCAGAATTTAGAGTCCTTAGGACAACTGTATTTCACAGGAAGAAAGTCAGTGAACAGGCCCTTCTCCATCTTTCTGCCTCCAGAATCACAAGATCCTTTCTTATTTTTCTGTATGCTCATTCTCCATTCTGCTCTCTGTAGATAAGTTTCTTTCATACAGTTTGTGATGTCTGTTCTACCATGATTTCAGCTCCTCTGCATCTCTGTTGTAACTTTATAGCTCAGTGTTTAACAGCAGAAGACCCGGAGTGTCTTTGTCTCCTAGTTCACATTATCATTAGCTAGGCTGTCATCTTGGTTCTGGTCTGCTCTGACCATGGAAGTTAGCATTACAGCTGGTGGAATATGGCCCCTGGTGGATCGACGCTCCACACCCGGATAGCAGTGTCATAGAGACAATTTGGATCTGAAGCCGAAGGATAGCAACTCTATTAAAGGGTTTACTTTTAAATCTTACTAGGGTTTGAGGCTACCTGAAGCCCAGATGAAATTTCCAAGATCTATTGGAGGCTTTGGCTGGATTAGATACAGGGTAGAGAGCAGGTCTAATGATTGACCCCAGGTTTTGGATTTGACAGACTTTTCTTGTTTTATTTGGTTTCCAATCCACTTTCCAGAAACCATTTTTCTGTAAACAGTCCTCGCCTCTTGTCTCATCTAGATTTTTAGGTCAGAGGAAGGATGGAATAAGAACATACAGCAACTGCGCTTTCCGGTTTCTCCCCCAGGTTTGATCTACAGCTTTCAAATAGGTGTTGTGTAAACTGAAGTGCAAATTAAATGAGATACTCTACTAGAAAAATAGTGTCACGTGTGACAAAAATTTTATACTGACCTGACTGTGGCAGACATCGTGGCTGTCTCCCAACATCACGTTTACCACTTTCCTATTATGTTATCCTCATGGAATGTGGATGAGATTGACTCACTGCAGCATATGAGTAGGTGAGGTCAGACTTGTTAAAGCCACAAGGCCACAGTTATTGCTTCAGGAAATCTGGTTCTAAGCTCTTCAACTATGGCAATCCTCTGGCCACAGGAACTATGCAAAAATGAGCATTTCACTGAATTTAGTAAATATGTAGCATTTTGTGAGGAAAATACTTTTCTAACAGGTTTACGAAAAAGAAAGATCTGTCCTTGCCTTGGACAAGGAAATATGTAAATCAGATTGCAACTGGCTGTCTTAGTGCTATAAGGGAGCAAGTTTTTATATGAAACTTTTTGTTACGGAAATCAGATTAGAGAAATGAAAAGAATGTGGATATTAATGAAAGTATAGGCTGCATAAGTGAAACAAATCTAATGCTCTTTTAATATTTGTACTTTTTGTCTATATAAATCCATAAATTATCTCTATTATTTAAGTCATTTGTAGTAATTTGTTTTTTTCACTTGTACTAAAAACAATTTCAACTGATACCCTGGCATTAGCATGCACACATGTGCACACATACACACACACACAAATACACCAAATTCTGATATTAGCAAATATTCTATCTTTAGGCATGGCTGCATTATAGGAACTCAACTGATTATCAGGATTTGTTTTGTCTCTCTTGAGTCTTTCTTCCATTTAACTGCGTTCACTTTGTGGTTTCATGCAGTAGTTCCTAGAAACTCTATCCTCACCCTACCACAGTCCAAAAATCACTATTATTTCAGCTTCAAATCCCAAGGAAAAGATAAGGAATTTTTTTTCCCATAAATCCCAGCCAACACCTTATTGTTTCTCATTTACTCTGTTTGCGTCTCAAACATCTCATTGAATAATCAGTGTGAATCCAAAAATATGCTGCTCAGTGAAATGTCTACCTCTGAAGAAAGGGGTGTAGTAAACTACCCCTAACTGAACATGGTAAAAGTAAAGTAAGGGGTGGTACTTCAGAGGAAAAGTTGATGTGATTATCAGATGAATGGATAAAATCTGGGCAGGTGCAAAAATAGATGTCTACTAAAGATACTATCATATCAAATCAAGCTTCATTAAAATCAAAAGTTAAATATTTAATAAAGGTTATCAATAGCTTCAGCATTAAAGATGAAGACTGAAAGAATTTAAGTAATTTTTCCATGGTCGTATCCAGTGAATTGCAAATTAATTGACGTAGAATCCAGGACATCTCCTTCTTAGTTGCAATCTGTTCATAAAAATGGAAAGGAAGCATATTATTCCGTTTTCACACTGCTATAAAGAAATACCCAAGACTGCGTAATTTATAAAGGAAAGAGGTTTAATTGACTCACAGTCATTCATGGCTGGTGAGGGCTCAAGAAACTTACAAGTATGGCAGAAGGTGAAGCAGGGACATCTCACCTGGCAGCAGGAGACAGAGAAGAGTGAATGAAGGAAGAACTTGTCAAACACTTATAAAACCATCTGATCTCGTGAGAACTCACTATTATGAGAACAGCATGGAGGAAACCACCCACAGGATTCGATCACATCCCACCAGATTCTCCCCTCAACACCTGGAGGATTACAATTCAAGATGAAATTTGTGTGGGGAGACAAAGCCTAACCATATCAGGAGGTATATCAATAAGAAAAAAAGTTAAGTGTCTCAGTTAGGATTTTTACATGGTATCATTTTGGGGGTCATTAACCTACTGGGAGAAGGGTGAAATTTTGTCTCTTTCTTCATTTTAGGAGAAATAAAATAGATGCTCATATTTAACACAAAATTATAATTTAAGGAGAAAATCACCTCAAATATGTCAGAGCATATCTCTGTGAACGTCCTTTCTCTATTTCTTGGCAGGTCTGCTTCTAATTTATTTAATTATTAGATTCTTATATGGATTTTCCCTGCTGCCTGGTACTCATCAGAAATAAAGGAAGTTAATTGATCCTGCAAGAATATTTCCTTCCACAGGAAGAATTAAATAAAAGTCAATGACTTATATCTGTCTTAGCAGAGCATCTAAAATCCTGATCTCACCTAAAAAGACAAGAAGAGGAAGGGAAACATGTCTATGGCCTATCATTTTCCAGGAGAAGGAATCACTTTTCCTGTACCACCCTCCAATGAACATGTAAATGAAAAGCAAAAGAAAAAAGCAAAGCCAGCTAACAATGACTATAGACTTGAGAGCTTTGATTCAGAGAGGAATAAGGAGGAAAAATAAAATACCTGTCAGAGTTCAAGGGCTTCATACAAGGGCCAATAAGACAGATTCTGAAGTCATGAGGCTTTCCATTGGCTTCCAAAGCTACAGCTTACGTTTCTCATCTGACACTGTCAAAAGGAATGGTAAGTATTTTACAGGCTACTCACATGTTAGATTTCCAAAGAGCTTTTGAAAGTATCATAAAGGTTGTGATAAAACATATTTTTATATAGAATAGGTCAGAGGTTCTATTTAAAATTCCTTTCAATATAAAATGAACATGAGGCATTCTCAGATAGAAACACTACATAGAATAGACAGAGAACGTCTAACATAATAACATCAGATTTTGTTCCAACAGAGGGGTCAAAAATAGCTGCTGTGTAGTACCACGGGAGCAGTAATTTTGTATTGCTAACATTCCATTAGTAGTACCATGTAGGAGATTTGGTTGAGAGCAGACAGAAAACAGCCCTCCAGTTATTGGCCTTATGTCTTATTTATGTGTAAAAGAAGAGGTAGGCAGTGGTTATAGGGAGTGGTAGACAGAAAAAAAAGAAACACAAGATAGTATGAATTTCCAGCCGTGTTAGCATGAAGATAAGTCATTTATTAATGCATTTATTCATTCACAATTCTTCAAATATTTCTGAATGTTTCCTGTCAGCCAAACTGTAGTATTACTCATTTGATTCTTCTAGAAGCACTCTTGTAGAACATGAAGTGTATTCATTCAAAGAAAGATTAGAAAAATGTAAAAAGAAAACAAAAAACAAAAAACAAAAAAGCACCTAAGCAATTGTGTGCATATATACATATAATTTGAAACTTTTTTTAAAGTTTTTATTTAGATATAGTTTTAAATTCCAGAGGTGTTACATAAAGAGTTCAAAGAGTTACTTCTAGGAATGTATGTTAAATAGAAGGAAATAATCAGACACACGAGCCCATATTTATTCACAAAGATGTTCGTTTCAGTCTTATTTCTGATAACTTGTGAAAATAATCTAAATGAATATCAGTTGAGGACTAGATGAATTAAGATGTGTTTATGTTATCAAATACTGTATAGTCATTAAAATCATGTTCTCAAAAATTAAATAATTATTTCTACATTATGATCTCAATTTTATGATATATGTTCACAGATATATATAAAATTTAATGGAAGTTTATACCCAAACAGTGCTTATTCCTAAGTGTTGATTATGAATTTCTTGCATAGTATGTCTCAGGAATTTGATCTTTGTCAGACAAAAAACAGGATTTGAGGAATGAGTATCAAGGAATAATTAAATTTGTACTGACCCTCAAAACTTTTGTATTATCCCAAACTGCAGATCTTTAAGGCTAAGTTAGTCTACGTAACTCATAAGAGTTTGAAACTGTGCTCTGAGTAATTCACCATTTAAATGACCTTTAGTTTGACAGAGTAAAGATTATTTATGTGGCAGCAAATGAGAC
The DNA here is from genome assembly GCF_000951045.1 of Mandrillus leucophaeus. NCBI lineage: Eukaryota > Metazoa > Chordata > Mammalia > Primates > Cercopithecidae > Mandrillus > Mandrillus leucophaeus. The sequence goes on from NW_012105043.1 coordinate 1,943,773, forward strand.
TGGCTTTTCTTCAAGACTCCAACTTTTGAAGTGGAGGTACTGTCAACCTTGCTCTGAGTTGACTCCACCAGGCCCCAGGCCAATTTCCATATAACTTGGGGCTAGGGTTTATATCTCAAAGTCTATAACAGATGTGCAAGCTCTTCTCCAAAGCTTCGAGGAATAGAAATGCTGAAAGGTAAGTAGACCTAGATTCCTGTAAGAGCCATGGAAACAAAGGATATTAAGGAGACAAGAACAACACAGCTTATAAATAAGGCCAAGCTTTATACCGTATAAAATCAGAAAGAACTGGGTAGAATGATGTCATGTAAATTTTCCTCCTTACTGGTTACCTTAGCTTAAAAGTAGAGCATTAAGGCAGACTCTTGATACCTGTAAAGTCTTGAGGTGCCTGGAGTCAATAAACAAAGAAACCATTAATTGGAGAGAGAGGCTAGAAAGACTGCCTGAAATCTCCAGATGGGAATTTATAGCAACAGCTTCTAGGCCAGTCCTACTAAATGCAGAAAATCCCTGCTGGCTGCAGACACATCAGCTGCCACCCTGGTGTAAACCTAACTGAATTTTGAGATTAAAAGTTCAGTTAAAATAGAGGGTTTGGGGGCATCTATACAAATTGGAGGAAAACGTGGAATTTTATTAATTATAAAGACACTTTCTTGTTGAATCTACATCGGGAGTTTGATTTCAAATGGCAGGTCCCTCTAATTATCATTCAAAAAAAAAATGAGACTTTAGGAGGCAAATCTGTGTAACTGCAAGTACAGGAATGCTTTCCTTTAAGCATGACTAGTTCAGAAGGTTGGCACCAGACACAAGCAGCTATTTGCCTTCCCTGTTTCCTAGCTACAACAGTGAAGCAAGCTCCATGTAGGCAGCTGGAAATGAGTTCTAACTGGACAATTATATAAATGTCACTCTAGGTGGTTATCTTATCAGGTTTTTTTTTTTCTTTCTTTCAGAGACGCAGCATCATATTTCAGGGGTACTGGATTAGTTAAGATAAAGAGAAGGCTTAGATATATTGCCACAATAAAAACAAAGATGTCTCAGACACTGGCTTTATAGTATTATCTACAGACGGAGACTGTTGGAGAGGCCCTGTGGATGTAAAGCAAACCCAGTTCATTCATTGCTCCAGCTGTATTGATAGTCATACTTTCCAAAGACCCTGGACAGTGACTGATTTATCCACTACACAGTCTGCATTTTACTTGAGGCAATTCTTTAAAAGCAAGGTCACTACAATGCATGCCTTTTAACATATATTACGAGCACCTAGAATCTTATCAATAAATCTTGATTTGGGGAAACCCATTAAACTCTCTGAGCAATAATAGGCATATCCAAGAGTAAGATCTCAGAGAAAGACCACAATCTGCCACTCCGTCTGATTGAGGTGTATTAGGAATGGACAGTAGCCTCTGAAGTGTCCCATAGAAGCTCAAGCAGGTAAAACAGTGCAATTTTACACATCTGTGAAGTAGAGGTTGTTTTAGTGAAGTAAAAATGACATGCTAGCTTTAGGCTACATTTTCCATTAAGAAATGGGGGCAAAATAGTTGTATGTTAATTTTTAGAAAATGTTAATTCAGATATTTATGGTTATGTTTTTGTTCCCAATTGTTCATGTCCTTCATCATTTGTAGAAGAATTGTACTTCACTTTCCAATGATACGCAACTGAAAATGCTCCCTGTGGTAGAAGTATATATCTCTGTCCCACACAACTTTCTTTAGCTAATATAAAGTAAGCAGAAGTGCCAGATGCCCCCAGTTTGCAGAATTCTAAATGTGGCCAGAATGTGGTGATACCACTCACCCTCTCTGCCGCAAGACTGCTTCTTCAATCTGTCAATTTGGGTCCTGAAATTAGAATCTAAGTGAAGTAAACTGAAATCAAGCTGCAGCAGATACATGTGAGTGAGAAATAAATACTGCTGTAAACCCAGAGATTTTGGAACCATTTGTTACCACGCATGACTTAGAAAGCTAATTAATATATGATCTCAGAATATAAATAAATTTATACTACAAAAATATATATCATTAGTACATCAGGGTTTTAAAAATTGAACTCACTCATCTATTCATTCAATAACCCATAGTCAACTATCATTTGTATTTTTCCCCTCTGCCTTTATCAACTTTTAGGCTGTATTGACCTGTTGGTCTGGCACTGTGCAGGCATCACTAAGACCGATTTAAGTGAACTCAACAAATAGGGGACTAAAGATTTAAACTTAGGTAGAAAATCTAGAAACCAGAATTCCACTGGCAATTCCATTAAGATGTGAGAATTAGCTTAGACAGGTCAGAGTAGCCTTCTTAGCCACAAAGGGAAAGGGTTCTTTTCTTCCTACAGTTCAAAATCCAGAGTGACTGATTCGTCTTTAGCCAGTCTGGCTTCTGTACTCTTCTCTGGACATGGCATGTTTGCTATCATGGCCTTGTCTTTGATTCTACGCCTTGCCTCCTCTTGAACCATACCAAGTATCAAATTAGCACTTGATATATGCCAGATACTACACTGGTCTCTTTCATATATACGATCTATTAAAATACTCTCAATTAACTTGTGAAAATAGGATAATTAGATCATTATTGTGACCTCATTTAATTGTGCAGGAATCTGAATGTTTATGAGTTTTAAATGACTTTTTGAAAAAAGCTAGCAGTTTTTGCTTCAACACCAGTGTAATCTCAATTATATAATAATGGTTTCTTTGCTCACTCTCAGAAACTTCCACCAAGAACTCCAGGCACAAAGTCCTGTTCCCTCATGAAGTCTTCCTCCCCTCCTTTCGTTTATCCCAACTTATCCCTCTCTTTCCTAAAATGCCACCTTGCAAATGTCCTCATAATAGAATTTGAGCAAACATTACATGACTACATTTACACATTTCTTACGTGCATGTTATCCCTGCTTAAATGAACTGAAAATTCATTAGAATATAGCAAGTGTCTCACTCACTTGTGATCAATCTTTTCTGGATGAGCAAATCACTTTCTTTTTCAGGAAGATTTCTGTGTGGAAGGAGAAAGATTGGACAGAATGATTCAACACCGTTTATGAGTGACTATACTGAGTTGGGGTAAAGAGAGGTAACAGACAGGGAAAATGATGACACACGGTGATCGATAAGAAGTGCAACCAGCATTTTAAATTCAGTTTACATCTTCAAACTCTGAGTTCAAGATGCTTTCCACTGTACCATGTGGTCCCTATTACTGGGTTCTATAACATGTTTTCTATGTTTTAAAGCAAAAAGTTGCTCTGGTTTGTCTTCCTCAAATTGTCAAACAAATATTGAAAACTCTCAGATTTGCTATACATCATTTGTGAAAAATTGCTTAAGAAATAATTCCTCAACTCATTTAGTTTCATTAATTTTGTCCTTTGAAGGATGGAAGAATAGATCTTTCTAGCAAAAATCGAATTTGTGCATGACAGCCACTTCAGCTCAGAGGTCAAAGAATGAATTTGGGCTGCCTCCCTGCATTCCCATCCCTTCAATCTTTTGTTGTGCTTGCACAGCAGGTAAGATTTGAAAGAGGTTCTGCCCTTGCTAGAAGAAGAAAAAAAAAATTTAAAGGCAGAAAATAATCAAACCCTGGTTTGAGAGGAGCCAAAATTAATGCCGCTTCCAATGCTAATATAAACCTTCTACCAATACTTAGGATTTAAAAAAATTTTGAAAGTGTCATATTTCATGGCCAAGGGGAGACCCAGTAGGGTGGCTGTGTATGCTGTGCTTATGCTTGGAAATAGAGTAAGAGGTTAGGAAGATCGGGAGACAAATTTTCAAGGGAAAAATCTAAAAAAAAAGATTGGGCATTTCCACAAATGTGTGAAAGGAAATGCAGACAGATAAACCTAAAGCTAATATCACCAAACACCAATATCCCTGTCAAGCTTTAAGGTCCCAGTGACTTTACTAGTGCAATTTCAATTTTAGCTTTTATGCTCCTGTTCTTACTAGAGTTAGTAAAAAGCAAAGGACAAGAGTCAAAAAATAGAAATGAGCATTTGAAATAAGACTCAAAAGCAGACACCTCCGTTGGTCTCTTTTTCTAGCTCCACTTTTCAGGAATTCTGTCTCCAAGTATATGACACACTTACTTTTAGAAAGAAACTGCTTTGAGCATTCAGAAAAGGAGGTGGTGATGTCAAATGACTAAACATTTCCCAAGTTCTAGACTTCAAAGTCAGTCCAGTGCTTTCTGTTGAAGCTTTAAAGTATTGATGTTAAGCGTTACGCCTTAGGCAGCCTTGTTTTGGAACACAACACACTTTGCTAATTTGTTGGACATTTATGATGTTTACATTGAGAGACTTAAAGATATTATCACATCTATTTTTGAGATTGTGATCTTCCATTTTTTTATGGGACATGTCTTCTTGTTTTTTCTTTTAGGTCAGGTGGGCTCCTGTCTTCAAGAGTTTTTGACTGCCATCTCTTTTGAAACAGCTTTTTTTTCAGCTCTAAGAGTATTTAAAAGGCTTCAACTTAGTTTGTATGTCCTCTAGTCCCTTCCTTCACGAGACACAGAGCCTGTCCTCTCTGCTGGAGGAATTATCATCCACCCAGGACTGAAATCACTCACACACCTCCCAACTGTTTCTGCCACAGGACCAGGAGAAGTCAGAGTCTAGCACTTGTGGGTGCGATAAATAAAAGCAGCTTTCTACCTAAAAAGTTTTAGCCCAGTATTATCTGCTGCCAATGAGGAGAGATAGAAGTTCTTAACTTTCAATAGACTAAAAAATAATGAAAGATTTTAAAACAATTCTTTTGTGGTGAGAGAGAGAATAATGAATGACATTTTCATCCACAGTCATACGTGCCTGGTGGATATGAGAATATTCTTTAATGATTACATTAAGAGAAATATAAATAAAATTATATTTGCACACTGAGATTTTATAAAGAAAAAATCTTTCCTATGGAGTGCTTTTGTTTCTATTTTTTTTTTTTCTATTAAAAGTATAAACTTTTAGGGCTGGGCATGGTGGCTCATGCCTATAATCCCAGCACTTTGGGAGGCCGAGGCAGGCAGATCAACTGAGGTCAGGGGTTTGAGACCAGCCTGGCCAACATGGTGAAACCCCATCTCTACTAAAAATAGAAAAACTAGCCATGCATGGTTGCATACGCTTGCAATCCCAGCTACCAGGAGGCCGAGGCAGGGAAATTGCTTGAACCCACGAGGTGGAGGCTGCAGTGAGCCAAGATGGCATCACTGTGCTCTAGCCTGGGCAAGAGAGCAAGACTCTGTCTCATAAATAAATAAATAAATAAATAAATAAATAAATAAATAAATGTATAAACTTTTAGTTTAGGGAAACAATCATACTTAGATTGGAGCATCTTGATATTTAGCAATATTTCTACTTTAAACAATGATGGAAGCATATGGGACCTGGCATCATTATAAAACTTATTTAGTGGCTAAGATAAGGATTCTACCTTTTTTTTTAAAAAAAAAAAAAAAAAAAAAAATATTGACTTAAAATTGTATAGATCCAAAGGGAGGCTAAAAGGAGGCAGCCTGGAAGCCTGGATGGTGATAATGACCCAGGAGTCAGGGACTCAGAAGGACACAGTTCAGCTTTTGTACCTACTGCTGTGCCACTCCTGGCAAGTTATTTATATTTCAATCCTTAGTTTTCTTATCTGTAAAATGCAAGAAATTATACTAAATTGCTTTTTGTTTAGATATAATAGTTTTCTGAAAGTATAAAGAATTTTGTGTAAGTTGTGCTGCAATAAAAGTCACTCACTATGATTACTCCTTGAAAATAATTATTGAAACTCCCACTACCTTCTAATCATTTTAGAATCATGAAATATGGGAAATGAAGAAAGAAAGAAGAATCCTATTGAATTTCATGGTGTCTTCATAATGGGTATTTATCTCAGGTACTTTTGTTTGTACTTTCCTATTTTACCATTACCTCTCCAATATTCTGTTTATCAAAATCTCATCCAAACTTCAAGTACCCACCCTCTCCAAGCCTTACCTTGTTCTTGAGAAACTCAGATGAGCCTTTATCTACACACGGACATCTGTGTATCTATCACCTATTTTGTTGTCTATAATCTCTTGCATGGTACTTATGTGCTATGTCCTATCCTAGGTAATCTCTTAGCTCTTCATTTTTCTGAAAAAAAAAAAAAGTTTCTTGAATCTAGAGGCTATAAAGTTGGTCCAATTCTACACATTCACACACTTCACAGACTTTTATATAAATACACACATATACATATATATGTGAGTATACATATTGTATGTAGTGTGTGTGTATCTGAACATATGTACTTATATACATATAGGCCTAAGTATATAGGACTTAAATACATGTCTTTTAACACATAAGATTTAAAAGTTAAAATCTTATTTTTATTTTAAAACATATCCCAAAACTATACGACTGTTACTCTAAAAGCACACAAAGAGCTGAAATGTTAAACCAAATTGTGTATGACTTTCTCAGAAATGTCAATCTTTTATTTTTATATTAGTTATAAATCTTAGCAATATTTTCTTTTAGCATAATAGAAACATTACTTAGTGCCAGTTGTGTAGTAAGTTACCGCATATTTTTGCTAAGAATGAAGCTTACTTTCTTTTTTTTTTTTTTTTTTTTTTGAGATGGAGTTTTGCTCTTGTTGCCCAGGCTGGAGTGCAGTGGTGTGATCTTGGCTCACCACAAACTCTGCCTTCCAGGATCAAGCAATTCTCTTACCTCAGTCTCTTGAGTAGCTGGGATTACAGTCATGCGCCACCATGCCTGACTAATATTTTGTATTTTTAGTAGAGACAGGGTTTCTCCATGTTGATCAGGCTGTCGAACTCCAGACCTCAGGTGATCTGCCTGCCTCGGCCTTCCAAAGTGCTGGGATTACAGGCATGAGCCACCACGCCTGGCCATAATGATACTTTCAAACATACAAACTTCAAAAGATTTTACTACTCGTAGGCAACCACTTGCAGAACTTTCAAAGAAAGTGTCTCAGAAATAAGTAAAGAAATGTACACACACAGGAGAAGAATTGAAAATACATAAGAAGTAGTGAATATTTCTTTGTTGCAAGGAATAGCACTTGACTTTAGCTAATGTAAACAGAAAAGGAACTTGTTGGAAAACTAGAGTATATCTCACAAATTGTTTGGGAAGACTGAATATTGGGGCCTTGAAATGTAGGCATGAAACAAGCAAGAGGGAAACAGAAACCACAGCTAGTGTCCAGTAGTCAGAAGGATTTGGATAGGACCCTGCTGCCAGTGCCATCACCACAATTGTGGGAACCTCACCACAAATGGACTCAGGGTGTGCCCATTATTCCCAGCCTAGTGTAAATCAAGTTTAAACTCCTTAAGCGTATTTATAACTCAGGAAAGTTTCAAAAATCAATGGGAGAAGAGTCTGCTTGGTAAAATTATTCAGATGCCCATCTTCAAGCTCCCAAGGTTTATGGCAAGGGAAGATCTACCTTCATTGGCTTCCACAGATGCATATGATGAAAACCTCCCTCAAATTAAAATGGAAGTTGAGATTAAAGGGCACTGACAGAATCTTCTGCAATCCATTGCTTCTATTTTTTTTTTTTTTGGGGGGGGGACAGAGTCTTGCTCTGTCCCCCAGGCTGGAGTGCTTTCTGCTTTCTTAGCACACATATGTAGCCTTATTCCCATGCTCAGAATTTAAGGGAAAAAAAAATCTCCACTATATTATAATGAAGCTGACCTTTCTTTATATAAAATTGAAAACACATTTATCCCGTTTTCAAAGACAAAAAACCTCAAAAATCTGATCAGATTATTCATACATTCAGTGCCCAGACGTTCTAGACTATATGTCCTTTTGCATTTGTAAACTACACCGAATTTTCTTTTAGGCATCAAACGTGCCTAAGTTATATTTTTAAGGTCTTTAAAACAAGTTTGGATACTTGGCTAAGCCACTGTTCATTAGAAGTTTCATATATTCACTTGAGCATCAAGTATTTGTTGAATATCTTCTATATGCTGGACTTTGGGGATAGAGCACTAAGTATTTGCAGTTATGGAGATTTTATTTGTAGGAGAGAGCAATATTTCATATAAACATATAATGTAATGAACTTTATAAAGTAGTGATAAATATCATGATCAAATCAAAGCATGGTCCAGGAATCTAGAGAACATGAGTTGGCAGGGGAGAGTGGGGGTGGTCAGGGCTTCCTAAGATGATGGTGGGCAGGGATCTGGAAGTGGGGAGGGGATGAACCATGAAGATGTCCTAAGGGCTGAACATTCCAGGCAACAGAGGAGTTGAAGCAGACATCCTGAATGACACAATGCTTGCCACATTTGAGGAACAGTGAGGAGCCCAGAGGCGAGAGTTAAGTGAAGATGGTAGAACATGAGAGTGGAGAGAAGATAGGAGCTTGGTCGTGTTGAAGTTGGTAGACCAGCACTCCTCAAACTTTTATGTGCCTAAAAAGCACCTGGGAACCTTGTTACAATGCTGTCATTTTTTTGTTGTTGTTTTTACAATGCAATTTCAAACTTTTGAAAATTACTGATTGGCTAAATTGTAGGATATCAATGATTAAATGAAGTCACTTGTGTTAAAAACTTTGATAAATAGGACTAGGGAAAGCCATGAAGAGAGGGTTCTCACTGACAAATGCCTGATATCAGTGACTATCAGACTCCCCAAAAAACACAGCCTTGCACAGAGACCACCACAATCTTACACAAAATAGTACTTCTGCAAGGACATCTGTCCCTACCTGCCTGTCCGACCTCAAACTGAAGCAACCCTTCTTATTAATCCTTTAGTCAAGGATAATTATCTCAAAATTATTTTGAAATTCTCTTTGTTTTCCCTTTCAAAACTTTGCCTTCATTTATAATACCTTCCAGAATATGCACATAGTTTACTTTGGCATATTTCAATTGCAATGCCTATTCCTGAATGAATATTTTCTTTTAGAGAACCTCTCAATGTTACATACATAGTGCTTCAGAAGTGGGACCAAACTGAGGTCACTTTGGATGAACTGGCTGCCTCTGGAATCCAGTGTTGTACCATCCGAGTCCTTCATACTCTACATTTCCATGAGTTGCCTTTTTTGCTCTAATGAATTTCCTCTGGGATTATCTGACTACTCACTATTGGAAAATTCATTTTTACATGATTTGGGATCTGATTCAGTGATAAACCCACCTTGAATACAGGACCTTGCATCCCCCTTGAGACTACAAAAGTTTCGTTTGCTTTTGGCAGGCCTTTTCTGGTATAAAGACAAGTGTCCTTCTTATTTGAATACTCTGGTTTCCACAGAATAGATGTTTTGTCTGTGAGACACATCTGATCTGGTGAATTCACTTTGGTTCTATTTCCGTAATTTAAAATGTTGTTTTGTCTGAATGCCTGACTTAAAATTTCTGTGAACACTCTTATTTTGGTTTGGTTACATGCATCTATAAGTGAGTTGGTTCTTTCACGTTTTATTCTCCCCTTGCTCGCTCTTCCGAGGGCAAAATAACCATTCTAAACAGTGGTCATAAGATAGCCAATGTCAAGTGCCTAGGGCAGTCAACACCATCTAAAACACCAGTCCAAACTCCTGACAGTCTCTGACAGGATTTGTAGGTTTTTCTTTGCTTTTGAGAAATTAATATGAAATTGAGTAAGATCCTGAAATATTAAGGCATGCCAAGCATCCTGGGACTCCAGCCAGCTACATGGCTTTTTCTTGTCCATAGTTTTAAGTCAATGACTATCATGGGGCTCATTTAAACTCCCCAAGCCTGTTATCCATAGATCTTAATTGGAAACTGCAACCAACTGTAAAGTCAACATATAGAATCTTCTAAGTTCTTTATCTCTCTTTTTTCTTCCTGCCTACTTTGAATCCACTGATTTTCTGATGGTATTAAGATAAACTCACTCCTTATGCCATTCCAGCCAAGATATAAAACAAAACTTCAAGGGATTTCAAATTAATGGCTTTACAAATTACAGCAGCTCCATGGCAACCACTAACCTAGACCAAGGAGTCATCCTTTTTAATGTAAATTTAGGTTTGCCTGGCTAACAATAACTTAGGGTGAGGGAATAGTTAATTGAAGAATTGATAGTCTGAGAAGAAAGAGCTAGATAAATATTTATAAAAATTAGGCTCTCAGATCAAATAGGTCAAAGTCTTGAGCTCAGATCAGTAATAAATGATCTCTGTCTGGAATAAAACTGCTTTGTCTGCCACACGTGGCCCTGCTAAGAGCCATAAAAAGTGCAATTTACATTTTCTTAAAAAATGCCTTCTTCCATGCATTAACTAGTCAGACCAGCAAACAAAAGAAAAATGTGTTACTAAAATTCAAGGTAACCTGAAGATTTTGTTTTTCTTTTACACTTCAACCAGTCATAGCTTAAATGTAGACATCCGAAAATTTAACTCTAAACACAACTTGAAGCTGTAACAGGGACCAAAAAAGTAAATAAGGATTTTTTTTTTAAGCCAAACTGCTTTACCCAAAATTTTGGCCCGTAGCCTTTATGAGATTACCTACCACAGCAAATAGATATAGATATGTCAATAGTTCCCATTTTATTAGAAATATAATTTGTGTCTAAATATGTTTTATAGATTTGTGGGTTTGTAGTTTGTATTACTATCTTTTACTGTCTCACAATTAAAATTCTAAAATGAAAGCTATAAGAACTTTGCTTGTATGTGAATATATATTGGGTGTTTTTATACATATATAAATGCATCAGGATGTATTTCATGTCTATATAGTAAAATCTTCCCTAGTCAGCTAGGTATTTCTTAAGAAATTCTATTCAGATTTTCTTAGATAAATGAGCAATCATATAACTATTGTTAAAATGTAATTAATCCAAATGCTTTTTAGTTCATGAGACTTAAGTAAATTTTTAACAAATAAGCTAGTATTAAATTTGTAGATAAAATAAAAAGAGAATCATTTTCAGAATTGTCAGCATACATTTTTATCTAGGGTTACCGGTCAGACCGTTTTGTATTTGTCTCTGCAAAATGTCTTAAGGTGTCAGGATTTGACACAAAATTTATAAAATTATAAACCTAGAAAACACAGAGTGAATGTTCTTTGTTTTTGTAACTCTTTGATAAGTAAGGTTAATTTAATATTGTTGGTTTAATTAAAACAATTGCATCTTTTGACTTATCAGTAAAATACCTACAAATTTAAGTTTTTTACTTAGATGAACATGCGATATTTACAGTCTATAAAAATGGTTAACAAGGGTATATCTTAAAATAAGGACTAGTTCTGTTTACAGTAGCAGTATTTATAAGTAATCCAGGAATAATTGATCAAAATAAATAAATGTAAATGGAATAAATATTTATAAAGAAACTTTTTATGTATTTTAAAATCTTAAAGTTATGTTAAATTCAGTAATAGATAAGTAACATAAAGTACTGAAACATAAATTGTTGAGTATAAATATTTGTTACTGGCTTCTTAAATTTTACAGAAAGACTGCATGTATTTATGTCTATTAATATACATAAAATTATATTATGGAGAAATAGTTCTACAAATTATAAAATGTTTTACATCTGTAAAATACTGACATGTGACAGATAGTTCAAAATGTCTTGCTTCCTAGATTTAACCAGAAATAAGTTTACTAAGAGTTGAAATTCTAATTAATATATATAACTTTGTGCACAATGTATGCAAAAAATGTGTTTTTTATGAGAAAAATTATATGACATACATGCTCTTTTTGAGAAGAAAATTTGTTTAAACTCAGAGGTCATTTAAAAGTTGTTTTCAAATATGGATTTAGGAAAGAAATGGAAACAAAATAGAAAGAAAATAGCAAGTAGGAGAGACAGATGTAAAGAAAGTTATAGATATAATGATGAAGACGTATGTTTGGTAAGGAACTTAATAAAGAAAAAAAGAATAATTTTATCTGAGGAAGAATCTTATGCTGTTAAGTTTTCTCCTAAAGTAAAAAGACTGCTTATTTAAGAAAGAGAAAATATAGTACAAATTAAAGGTCTAAGCATGTTGTGGAACGTCTAACTCTAAGTAGGTTTATGAAAGATAAATTTATGAAAAAGATTTTTTGTGTGATTGTTAGCTATAATTAGAAGAAAATTATTAAAAGTCTTTCTGAAGATTTAGTTTTGATAAATAAACATATTTATAAAATATACAAACATATACATATTGATACACACATGCACCACAACACACAAAACACACGCAGATACAAAACCAGAAGTTTGGTCTCCTGTGTTAGTACAAGGTTTTCATGGAGTACTTGTGTGCTCTTAATAAAATTTGCAAGAGATTTTGCAAATTTTGCAAGAGATCTTCGCTTTTCTTGATGTGTCTGAACTGTTCCATGTAACTTGGCAGTTTCTAATACTTTTTGCTAACAGCCACATATTCTCCTGCTTAACGTACTAGCTTTTTTGTTTATGTTCTTCTATAATATGGTGTACATTCGTAATCTTGGACTCATACTCTTCCTGTATCTGATAAAATTTAAGTATCTTTTCATCAGGTTTGAATTCCAGGTTATCTAAATATGCTTCCCATAGGGAGAAGAAATCACCTTCAATAGGTTTTTCTTTACCTTTCTTGTAACTGGTGTAGGACACAAAGATTTTGTGTTTTTTCAGATAATACACATTTTTTTCAACTTTTATTTTAGATTCAGATTCCTTACATGGGTATATTTAGTGAAGCTGAGATTTGGGATATAATTGATCCTGTCACTCAGGTAGTAAGCATGGTATCCAATAGTTAGTTTTTCAAATTTTGCTCCCCTCCCTTTCTCCCCACTCTAGTCTTCCGTTCCTCCCTCCCTCCCTCCCTCCCTCCCTTCCTTCCTTCCTTCCTTCCTTCCTTCCTTCCTTCCTTCCTTCCTTCCTTCCTTCCTTCCTTCCTTCCTTCCTTCCTTCCTTCCTTCCTTCCTTCCTTCCATTCTTTCTTCTTTCTTTCTTTTTTTTTTTGGAATCTCACTCTGTTGCCCAGGCTACAGTGCAGTGGCATTATACACATCTAGATGTGTATAAGAGACAGCCTTCCTTCCTTCCTTCCTTCCTTCCTTCCATTCTTTCTTCTTTCTTTCTTTTTTTTTTTGGAATCTCACTCTGTTGCCCAGGCTACAGTGCAGTGGCATAATCTCGACTCACTGTAACCTCCACCTCCTGGGTTCTAGCAATTCTCCTGCCTCAGCCTCCCAAGTAGCTGGCATTACAGGCACACATCACCTGTATTTTGTATTTTAGTACAGATGGGGTTTCACCGTGTTGCCCAGGCTGGTCTCGAACTCCTAAGCTCAGGCAATCCACCTGCCTTGGCCTCCCAAGCTACTAGGATTACAGGCGTGATCCACTGCGCCCGACCGTCTATTTTTCTTTCATTTTTTAAAAACTTTTTATTTCCATAGGTTATTGGGGAACAGGTGGTGTTTGGTTACATGAGTAAGTTCTTTAGTGGTGATTTGTGAGATTTTGGTGCCCCTGTCACCCAAGTACTATACACCATACCCAATTTGTAGTCTTTTATTCCTCACTCCCTTCCCACTCTTTCCCTGAGTCCCTGAAGTCCACTGTCATTCTTATGCATTTGCATCCTCAGCATAATTCGCACTTACGATTGAGAACATACAATGTTTGATTTTCTATTCCTGAGTTACTTCACTTAGAATAATAGTCTCCAATCTCATTCAGGTTGGTGTGAATGCCATTAATTTGTTCTTTTTTATGGCTGAGTAGTATTCCATTATATATATATATACACACACACACATACACACACACACACACATATACACACACACACATATACACAAATATATATATATTACAGTTTATATATATATTACCGTTTTTTAATCCACTTGGTGATTGATAGGCATTTGGGTTGGTTCCACATTTTTTGCAATTGTGAATTGTGCTTCTATAAACATGCATGTGCAAGTAACTTTTTCATACAATGACTTCATTTCCTCTGGGTAGATACCCAGTAGTGGGATTGCTGGATCAAATGGTAGTTCTACTTTTAGTTCTTGAAGGAATCTCCACATTGTTTTCTATAGTAGTTGTACTGGTTTACATTCCTACCAGCTGTGTAAAAGTGTTCCCTGTTCACTGCATCCATGCCAACATCTATTTTTTTTTTAAATTTTTTTATTATGGCCATTCTTGCAGGAGTAAGGTTGTATCACATTGTGGTTGTAATTTGCATTTCCCTGATCATTAGTGATGTTAAACATTTTTTCATATGCTCGTTGGCCATTTGTATATCTTCTTTTGAGAATTGCTTATTCATGTCCTTTGCCCACTTTTTCATAGATTGTTTTTTGTTGTTGTTGTT
>NW_012105043.1:1958532-1971868 GCF_000951045.1 Mandrillus leucophaeus
AGCCAGGATGGTCTCGATCTCCTGACCTTGTGATCCGCCCGTCTCGGCCTCCCAAAGTGCTGGGATTACAGGCTTGAGCCGCCGCGCCCGGCCAAAAGCTCTTTAGTTTAATTAAGTTCCACCTATTTATCTTTGTTTTTATTGCATTTGCTTTGGGTTCTTGGTCATGAAATCCTTGCCTAAGCCAATGTCTAGAAATAATTTTTCAATATTATCATCTAAAATTTTTAAAGTTTCAGGTCTTAGATTTATGTCCTTGATCTGTCTTCAGTTGATTTTTATATAAGGTGAGAGATGAGGATCCAGTTTCATTCTTCTACATGTGGCTTGCCAATTATCCCAGCACTATTTGTTTAATAGGGTGTCCTTTCCCTACATTATGTTTTTGTTTGCTTTGTTGAAAATAAGTTAGCTGTAAGTATTTGGGTTTATTTCTGGGTTCTCTATTCTGGTCCATTGGCCTATGTGCCTATTTCTATACCAGTACCATACTGTTTGGGTGACTATGGCCTTATAGTATTTTTTGAATTCACTAATGTGATGCCTCTAGATTTGTTCTTTTTGGATAGTCTTGCTATGGCTATGAGGGCTCTTTTTTGGTTCCATGTGAATTTTAGGATTGTTTTTGTGGTTCCATGAAGAATGATGGTGGTATTTTAATGGGAATTGCATTGAATTTGTAGATTGCTTTTGGCAGTATGGTCGTTTTCACAATATTGATTCTACCCATCCATGAGCATGGGATGTGTTTCTATTTGTGTTGTCTATTTCTTTCAGCAGTGTTTTGTAGTTTTCCTTTCAGAGATCTTTCACCTCCTTAATTATGTATATTCTTAAGTATTTTATTTTTGTTTTCAACTATTATAAAAGGGATTGAGTTCTTGATTTGATTATTAGCTCGATCACTGTTGATGTACAGAAGAGCTACTGATTTGTGTACCTTAATTTTGTTTCCTGAAACTTTGCTGAATTCTTTTATCAGTTCTATGAGATTTTTTGGAGGAGTCTTTAGGGTTTTCTAGGTATACAATCACATTATTGGCAAACAGTGGCACTTTGACTTCCTCTTTACTGATTTGGATGCCCTTTATTTCTTTCTCTTATATGATTGCTCTGGCTAGGACTTCCAGAATTATGTTGAAGACAAGTGGTGAGAGTGGGCATCCTTGTCTTATTCCTGTTCTCAGCAGGAATGCTCTCAACTTTTCCCTATTCAGTATTACATTGACTGTGGTTTTGTCATATATGGCTTTTATTATATTGAGGTATGTCTCTTGTATGTTGATTTTGCTGAGAGTTTTAATCGTAAATGGATGCTGGATTTTGTCAAATGCTTTTTCTGTGTCTATTGAGATTATTATGTGATCTTTGTTTTTAATTCTGTTTATGCAGTGTATCACATTTATTGACTTGTGTATGTTAAACCATCCCTGCATCCCTGATATAAAACTCACTTGATCATGGCAGATATTCTTTTTGATATGTTGTTAATGTTATTGGATTTTGTTAGCTAGTATTTTGTTAAGGATTTTAGAATCTATGTTCATCAGGGATATTGGTCTGTAGTTTTATTTTTTTTGTTACATCGTTTCCTGGTTTTGGTATTAGGATGATACTGGCTTCATAGAATGAGTTAGGGAGGATTCCCTCTTTCTCTGTCTTTTGGAGTAGTGTCAACAGTATTGGTGCCAATTCTTTGAATGTCTGGTGGAATTCAGCTGTGACTCCATCTGATTCTGGACTATTTTTTGTTGGCAATTTTTTTATTACTATTTCAATCTTGCTGCTTGCTGTTGCTCTGCCAGTGTATCTGATTCTTCCTGATTTAAGCTAGGAGGGTTGTATCTTTCTAGGAATTTATTTATCTCCTCAAGGTTTTCTAGTTTATGCAATAAAGGTGTTCATACTAGCCTTCAATATTTTGTATTTCTGTGGTGTCAGTTGTACCATCTCTAATTTCATTTCTAATTGAGCCTATTTGGATTTTCTCTCTTTTTTTCTTTATTAATCT
Source organism: Mandrillus leucophaeus (assembly GCF_000951045.1). Classification (NCBI taxonomy): domain Eukaryota; kingdom Metazoa; phylum Chordata; class Mammalia; order Primates; family Cercopithecidae; genus Mandrillus; species Mandrillus leucophaeus. The sequence continues at coordinate 1,960,544 of NW_012105043.1, forward strand.
TGCTAATCATCTATCAACCTTATTTATCTTTCCAAAGAACCAACTTTTTGCTTCATTTATCTTTTGTATTTTTTTGTTTGTTTGTTTCAATTTCATTTAATTGTGCTTTGATCTTGGTTATTTTCTTTCTTCTGCTGGCTTTGGATTTGGTTTTTCTTGTTTTTCTAGTTCTTTGAGGTATAAGCTTAGATTGTTTGTTTGTGCTCTTTCAGACTTTTCACATAGGTATTTAGGGCTATGAACTTTCTTCTTAGCACCACCTTTGCTGTATCCCAGAGGTTTTACTAGCTTGTGTCCCTGTTGTCGATTAGTTCAAAGAATTTTTTTTATTTCCTTCTTGATTTCATTGTTGACCCAATGATCATTCAGGAGCAGGTTAATTTCCATATATTTACATGGTTTTGAAGGTTCCTTTTGGAGTTGATTTCCAGTTTTATTCCACTGTGGTCTGAGAGAGTGCTTGATATAATTTCAATTTTCTTAAATTTATTGAGGCTTGTTTGGTGGCCTATCATATGGTCTAAGAGAAAGTTCCATGCTCTGATAATAGAATGTATATTCTGTGCTTTTTGGGAAGAGTGTTCTGTAAATATCTGTTAAGTCCATTTGTTCAAGGTCGTAGTTTAAATCCATTGTTTCTTTGTTGGCTTTCATTCTTGATGACCTATCTAGTGCTGTCAGTGGGGTATTTAAGTCCTCCACTATTATTATCTTGCCGTCTATTTCATTTCTTAAGTCTATTAGTAATTGTTTTATACATTTGGGCGCTCCAGTGTTCATTACATGTATATTTATGATTGTGACATTTTTCTGTTGGGCATTGCCTTTTATCATTATATAATGTCCCTCTTTGTCTTTTTTATCTGCTATTGCTTTATAGTTTGTTTTGTCTGATGTAAGAATAGCTACTTCTGCTCACTTTTGGTGTCTGTTTGCATAGAATGTTCTTTTCCAGTCCTTTACTTTAAGTTTAGGTGAGTCCTTATGTGTTAGGTGAGTCTCTTGAAAGCAGCAGATAGTTGGTTGGTGAATTCTTATCCATTCTGCAATTCTGTATCTTTCAAGTGGAGTATTTAAGTCATTTACATTCAGTGTTACTATTGAGATGTGAGGTACTATTCCATTCATCGTACTATTTGTTGCCTGTATACCTTTTATTTTTTAATGGTACTTTTGTTTCATAGGTCTTGTGAGATTTATACCTTAAAGTGATTCTGTTTTGATATGTTTCCAGTATTTGTTTCAAGATTTAGAGCTTCTTTCAGCAGTTCTTTTAGTGCTTGCTTGATAGTAGTGAATTCTCTCAGCATTTGTTTGTCTGAAAAAGACTGTATCTTTCCTTGACTTATAAAGCTTACTTTCACTGGCTACAAAATTTTTGGCTAATAATTGTTGTGTTTAAGGAGGCTAAAATAGGGCTCCGATCTCTTCTTGCTTGTGGGATTTCTGCTGACATATCTGCTGTTAATCTGATAGGTTTTCCTTTATAGGCTACCTGGTGATTTTGCCTCACAACTCTTAAGATTCTTTCCTTTGTCTTAACTTTAGATAACCTGATGACAATATGCCTAGGTGATGATCATTTTGTGATTAATTTCCTGGGTGTTCTTTGAGCTTCTTGTATCTGGATGTCTAGGTCTCTAACAAGGCTCAGGAAGTTTTCCTCAATTATTGTCCCAAATATGTTTTTCAAAATTTTAGATGTCTCTTCTTCCTCGGGAATGCCGATTATTCTTAGGTTTGGTCATTTAATGTAATCCCAGACTTCTTGGAGGCTTTGTACATATTTGCTTATTTTTTTTCTTTGTCTTTGTTGAATTGGGTTAATGTAAACACTTTGTCTTCATGGCTTCATGGTCTGAAGTTCTTTCTTCTGCTTGTTTGATTATATTGCTGAGACTTTCCAGAGCATTTTGCATTTCTATAAGTGTGTCTATTGATTCCTGAAGTTTTGTTTTTTATTTATGTTCTTTATTTCATTGAAGGTTTCTTCCCTCATTTCTGGTATCATTTTATTTATTTATTTTTTTTACTTCCTTAAATTGGACTTTGTCTTTCCCTGGTGCCTCCTTGATTAGCTTAAAGATTGCCCTTCTGAATTTTTTTACAGGTAAATCAAGGATTTCTTTTTGGATGGATCCATTGCTGGTGAGCAAGTGTGATTTTTTTTGAAGGTGTTATTGAACCTTGTTTTGTCATATTACCAGAGGTTTTCTGGTTTCTTCTCATTTGGGTAGGCTTTGGCAGAGAGAAGGTCTAGGGCTCAAGGCTATTGTTCAGATTCCTATGTCCCATGGAGTATTTCCTTGAGGTAGTACACTCCCTGTTTGTTTAGGGATGTGGCTTCCTGAGAGCTAAGCTGTAGCTATTGTTATCTCTCCTCTGGACCTAGCCACCTAACAGGTCTACCAGGCTCCAGGCTGGTACTGGGGTGTTTCTGCACAGAGTCCTGTGATGTCAACTGCCTGTAGGTCTCTCAGTCACGGATACCAGCACAGTATTTGGGGTGTCGGGTCCTGAAGGAGCAATCTGCTTCCTTCAGTGGGTCTGTGGGTTCTCTTGCCTTTCCTGATTTATTCCAGCAGTAGGTCTGGAGCAAAAGTTCATGGTGCAAGACTTCACATGCTGCTGTGTCTGTCCAAGTGGAAACTACAGTCTAGTCTTGCCTCCTGTCTGCAATGATCCTCTTCATTCAAAACAAACAAATAACTCATCAGATAATATTCTGTATTCCATGTTGTCTTGGTGTCTTTATTAGGATTTTTTGATTACTTAGAAAACTGAACTTTCAAAGCATTGTTTTTTGTTTTGTTTTTACCTTCATGTAATTTTCTGTATCACTTTTGAAGTAGAACTTGGATTATCATTCTGGCTAAATGAAGGACTATTATCTTACAATGATATGTCACGATGTTTTGATCAAAGTTTTAAACTTTTTGATATTTTTGATGGGCTTCCCCAGTATCAAAATTCTAAATTAAGTATTTTTCACCTGGAATTAACTAAGTGACGTAATAGTTGGTCCTTTGCAGAGCATTAAGGGGCGTTATCACTCATGTGGTGGTAATATCAAATGATTAGGCTTATTTGGTAAGTTGTATGGATAATATTGTCAAATGATAAATGATGCTGAATCTTCTTTTGTGTGTTTTAAATATGAGTCTCAAAAACTATATAAATTTATAGAAATCTAACATGGTTTTAGTCATAATCTCATTTGTTATCTTAAAATGTTATGTGACACAAAAATAACCAAATTTCCTTGTCAATTGATTAGTATAACTAAACTTCAATCACATTTTTAGCCACGGCTATTCTAAGTCTCTTTTATCCACAATTTTGATACTTCTCTAAAAGCATTTGCAACTAGATTCATGGAAAATAACTAGTATTCTTAAACACAGGTTTCTAAAACTTTAAGATCAATGAATGAAATAAAAATTTCCAGAACTCTAATGAAGAAACTGATGGTTTCATGAAACTGCTAATCAAGATCAAGCAGAACCAAAATTAATTACATGAGATTGAATGACTGCTGAAAGTAGCGCGTTTATGCCTTTTATCTAAAATAGTTTTTGCTCTTCATTTACTTTTTTCCTATATTTAAGAATATTTTCTACCACAAGCTATCTACATTTTAGAGCAATTTAATAAAATATACTTTTGTGAATAAAAGTGGAAATATGTACTTTTTATTTCTATCTAGCCCCTCCAAAATATAAAAACTAATTATGACTGTTCTTGTTTCTTGTGGCAATAAGCTTATTTGTATAAGTTCAGTAAGAATGTACTCTCTTTATAGCTGGATACAATTAGAAACATTGCTTATATCACCAAGGCTTCGGGGGGAATGCCATATTGAGAACTGGGTATAATACCTGGCTTCCAAGATTCCCAGCCTTACAGTGAGTGAGTAAATAGTATTACATCCCGAGAGGCCCAAGAACCTTAAGACTATAGGTGAAATCTACAGTCCGCCTTGGTTTGGCTTCCTAACCTCAAAAGGTTTTTAAGTTTGAGATTCCTATATAGTCAATCATATATATAAATAATCAGACCAAAATTGATAAAAATAAAATTATTTTCACAAAAATCATCTTTATTATCTTTAGTAGAATTGAGGATGACCATGAATTAAAAAGTTATTTTTCTAAAGAAAAACTATAATACAATCATTATTAAACTGAAGCTCTATGCATGGTTTTGTGTTCTTCTTATACTCCTGTAGACTGGACTGGCTCTTAAATTCTTCATGGTTCCTCTAATCTAATTATTTTATATAAAATATTAAAACCAGGAACTACTCTTCCTGAAGCACTATAAACTTAAACTACATAAATTTCAAGAGACAAGTCTCGTGCCTGACAAATGGGCCACACAGAAAGTTTATGAAGTTGCCAATAACATCACTAGAGACATTTAAACTGCAAACTAAGACAAGAAGCTGATGACTTCATGCTATAGATAGCTTTTCTCAAGATGTCAGAACAAGACTCCATATCATAATGAGATTCTTACCCCTCTCAATGCCTACCATTTTACTTGACAGAATAAGAGTGTAATTGAAATTTTACAATCAGTAGCTTCTGTTGGTAACTTGACAGAACCTGACCTAAGAGATTCTTTAATCTATTTAGTGGGTGACTTTGGCAACAACCAAAATATGACTGGTGTTCATTCTCTGCTTTAATTCAACCCAGCCATGGAATAGTAGATGATAAAATTGCTTTATAGTGTCTATTGGCTGGATAAGAAAACTACTTTGTTATTGCTAATACTACATGCTGTACCTGGACAAATTCATTTGGGAAAATTGTGACTCATATATATATGTGACTCCATATATATATATATTTATATAAAATAAGAAAACAAGTCACATGGTTACAACAGGTGTCACCTAATTTGCATTTAATTTATTCAATTGGTTGCCTTTAAGGCTAGATTCATGACTCAAAACGATTATACAATACTAAAGTATTATATTATAAGCTCTTATATTACTTTTATGTTACTTTAAATTTTAAACTTTTTACCTGTTACTTGTTGAATTTCTGCAAAAATACAACTCTTAACAGAATAGTGCTGGCCCAGCACTTTGAGATGATAGCCAATGCCTATGGAAGAGACAAAATTAAACTTAATAATGGTCTCCAATTAAACTTGGCTTGAAAGCCACTCCCTCCAACTCTCCCTTGTTGCTCAAACATTGTTAAAATTCTGTTGACATTTTGGCCTAGTCTCCAATCACTCTCCAACTTGAGACAAAACCAACAAGCCAGGAAAGGTCCATAATAGCACCAAGAGATCATCAAAACCTAACTACAGGAGGATTGGTCAGCAATGCTTTCAGAGAAAGATTGTAATAAAAAGGAAAAATGTGCAAGTTGTCAGAATCAAAATGAAGTCATTTTTTAAAAAGAAAAAACCCTGAATAATAGAACCAAGGAAAGCCATGAAGAGCGACTTCTCATGCAAAAGTACCTGATAACAAAAATGATCACAAAAAAAAATAAAAAAAACCCCACAGCCTTGCATAAAGCCCTTTGCAAACTTAAACAAAAAAATACTCTGCAAGGACATTGGCCCAACAACATCTTGTCGGACCTCAGACTGGCACCACTCTTGTTATTGATTCTTATAGCCTAAGATAATTATCTCTGAACAATTATATAATCTTCCTCATTTTTTTGAACCTGCTTTTCTTTATCTTCCAGAATACACATATTGTTTACTATGGCACATTGATTTTCATTGCAATGCTGTATTCCTGAATATATATAATTCCTTTTTTTTTTTTTTTTTTTTTTGAGACAGAGTCTGGCTCTGTCGCCCGGGCTGGAGTGCAGTGGCCGGATCTCAGCTCACTGCAAGCTCCGTCCCCCGGGTTTACACCATTCTCCTGCCTCAGCCTCCCGAGTAGCTGGGACTACAGGCGCCCGCCACCTCGCCCGGCTAGTTGGGCCGGGCGGTGGCTCAAGCCTGTAATCCCAGCACTTTGGGAGGTCGAGACGGGCGGATCACGAGGTCAGGAGATCGAGACCATCCTGGTGAACACGGTGAAACCCCGTCTCTACTAAAAAATATAATTCCTTTTAAAGGGCCTCTCTCTGCCTGTTATTCAGGCTGACATACCTCTTTCCCTCCCTTCAGCTAACACTTCATTTGGTTGAGGTCCTTTTCCTAGTGAGTAAATAAAACCTAGTTTCACACACTAAAAGGCCTTGACCACATAATATTAGAGGGGCACAAGAGGGGACTCTGATGATCACCTTCAACTCATATCATACTTCTCCTCTCAGCTCTCATTGTACAGAAACAACTTTGTTTCTTTGATGATCACAATCAATCACTTCAACTCAAAGTAATCTTTTCTGCCTATTCATGCTGTTACTGGAGGAACTGAAAATAGCTATAATGCACACTAAGCTTTCAATTTGTTGGAGTCCATTTGTGGTCCTCTGATGGATGAAATAAAAAATAAACAGTAAGACTCTGAGGCAGCATAACAGGAAAGAGAAGTCTCATGTATCACAATATTACCTAAACTTAGGTCACATAACCACCTTGAACTGATGTTTCTATCAACTTTTCTTGAGAAATGTACCTTTAATATTTTGATCTCCTCTTCCTCTTTCTTCTTCCTCCTCCTTCCTTGACCTCCTCCTTCTCTTCCTCCTCTTTCTCTTCCTCCTCCTCCTTCTTATTCTTTTCTTCCTCCCCTTTCTCTCTTTCTCTCTCCTTTTCTCTTTCCTTATATGTATTATTCAAGGCCATTTATGAAAAAAAGAGATTCACTATGCATGTGCTGGAACAGGAAAGGAGGAGTTTTGAAATTAAAAGTACATAATGAAACCCTATATGTTTAGAGAAGAGGTCAGCAAGCAGAGTAGCAAACTAAGAAGTGAAGTGCGATGGGCTATTGATGTGGGACTGCCAGCCTCAGTGAGCTCACAAACAAGTGTCTGGTGTTAGAGTTACAATCACTCTTAGCAGGAGTGAATTGTACCTAGCAAGTAGGAATAGGAGCTAAACAGAAAGCAGGAGGGAACTGGGGCCAAGCTGGAAATGACCAAGTAACCTGTGCCCACCCATCAATCATAAACCTTAAAAAAAATTCGGACAGAGATGATGGCTACTTCACTTCTACTCTCCAATTTTTCATGATACTTCCACCAGAGGACCACCAATGATTATTTTGTCAAATGCTAAACTGGAACCACATAGTTTCCAGGTTAATCAAGTTGGCATAACCCTATTCACCACATTATGTATCTGTATATGTGTTTGTGTTTGTAAAAACTGTTAAAAATAGATAAGTACAAAAATTATATCTTTGTACAAATTATTTATTCAAATTTGTATTTTATATTGATCATTGTCATTTCATGTATTTATGGAATGCAAAATGGTATTATAATTTTTCAACACAATGTGGAAACATTAAATTAAGATAATTAACATTTCTATGACCTCAAATGTCTAATATATTTTCTGATAAGAACATTAAAAGTTTACTTTTTAATATTAAAATGTACAGAACTTCCTTATTAGCATATTCACTATGCTGTGTAATTAATCTAAAGAAAATCAAACTTATTTTTCCTTGTACTCTTTGACTATTATTGTTCCATTTCCCCCATTTCATAGCTTCTAGTCACCACCATCCTAACTCTCTGCTTTTATGAATTTAATTTCTTTAGATTTCTTGTATAAGTGAAACCGTCGTATTTGTCTTTCTGTGTTTGTCTTATTTCACTTAGCATTAAGTTCCCAATTCCATTTATGTTGTTTCAAATGACCAAATCTGTTCTTTTTTAAAGCTGTACAATATTACATAATGTATATATGCCACATTTTCTTTATCTGTTCATCCTTTGATGGACACTTAGGTTGATTTCATAGCTTGAATCAACCTGTGAATAGTGCTGCAATGAAACAGAACTGCAGACATCTATTTGACATATTGATTCTCAATCTCAGGTAAATACTTAGAAATGGGGTTTCTAGATTATATGGCATTCTATTGCTAGTTTTCTGAGGTACCACCATAGTATTTTCTATAATGGTTGTATGAAGTTACATTCCCACCAAGAGTATATAAGAATTTCCTTTTCTCCACAGCCTCAACAGGACTTGTTATTTGCTATCATTTTTTTATAATTACCATTCTAACAGGCACGACGTAATATCTCATTGCAGTTTTAGTTTGCATCACCCTGATGATTGGTGATGTAGATCATTTTTTCATGTATCTGTTTGCCATTTAGTTGTTTTCTTATTAAAAATATCCATTCAATTACCTTGACCATTTCTTAATTGGATTATGTGTTTTCTTTCTATAGAGTTGTTGGAGTTTCTAACATATTTTTATCAGATGTATCACTTGCAAATATTTTGTCTCAGTCTGTAGGTTGTCTCTTTGCTTTGTTGTTTTCTTTGATGTGCAGAAGGTTTTAATTTTGATGTGATTTCATTTGTCTACCTATCCTTTTGTTACCTTGTACTTTTGGGGTCCAATTTTAAAAACTATTGCCCAGACCAATGTCATGTAATTTTTTCTTTTATTTTCCTCTAGTAGTTTTATAGTTTCAGATTGTTTAATTTTTTTCATCTATTTTGAGTAGACTTTTGTATATGATGTAAGATGAAGGTACAATTTTACTCTTTTACATATGGATATCCAGTTTTCCTAGCACCATTTATTGAGGCGATTGTACTTTTTCCATTGTATGTTATTGGCAATTTTGTTGAAAATCAATTGACTACAGAGGCATGGGTTCTTTTCTGGGCTCTCTCTTCTGCTCCATTGGTTGATGTGTCTATTGTTATGCTAGTACTGTGCTATTTTAAATATTATTGCTTTAAAGTATAGCTTGAAATCATGGAATGAGATACATCCAGCTTTGTTCTCTTTTCTTATATTGCCTTGGCTATTTGCTTTTTGCTATGGTTCACATACATTTTAAGATAGTTATTTTCTGTGCATTTGAAAAATGACATTGGAATCTTGATAAAGATCTCAATAAATGTGTAGATAGCTTTGTGTAACATGAACATTTTTACAATATTAATTCTTCCAATCTATAAATAAAAAATATCTTTCCATTTATTTGTTTCTTTCTCAATTTTTTTTTTTTTTTTTTGCTAATGTTTTATAGTTTTCAGCATACAGGTTTTTCACATTCTTGGTTAAATTTATTATTAAGTATTTTATTTCATTTTTTGTAGCCATTTTAAATGGGATTATGTTTATTTATTTTTGATAAGTTTGTTGTTAGTGTAGAGAAGCACTACTAATTTTGGCATGTTAATTTTGTATCCTGAAACTTTACTGAAATTTTTAATGTTTAAAATTTTTAATAAAATTTTAATTTCTAATGCTTTTGGTGAAATGTTTAGGGCTTTCAATATATAAAATTCTGTTGGCCGGGCACAATGGCTCATGCCTGTAATCCCAGCACTTTGAGAGTCTGAGGTGGGTGGATCATTTGAGTTCAGGGGTTCGAGATCAGCCTGGCCAACATGGTGAAACCCTGTCTTTACTAAAAATACAAAAATCAGCTGGGCGTGGTGGCAAGTCCCTGTAGTCCCAGCTAGTTAGGAGGCTGAGGCATGAGAATTGCTTGAACTCAAGAGGCAGGGGTTGTAGTGAGCCGAGATAATGCCACTACACTCCAGCCTGGGCAACAACCAAGGCTCCATCTCAAAAAAAAAAAAAAAAAAAATTAGAATGTTATTTCTGATTCCAATTAGAACCGAGGATTTTAAGTTCTGGCTAGAATGTGCAGTGCTATCTGAAATAGATATGGCAAGATGGGACATCCTTGTCTTCTTTCAGATCTTGGAGAAGACATATTAAAATTTTCGTGTTAAGCATGATGTAAGCTGTGGGTTTGTCATATATACCTTTATTGTGTTCAGGTACATTTCTTCTATACCTAAATTTATTGCAAGGGTTTTTCATTATTATGAAATACTGTTGAATTTTGTCAAATATTTTTCTGCGACTATTGAGATGATCATATGATTTTTGTTCATCATTCTATAAATGTGGTTTTTCACACTTGTTAATTTGAGTATGTTGAATACTTTTTGCATCTCAGGGATAAAATATCACTTGATTTTGATGAGTGATCCTTTTAATTTGTTGTTAAATTTGACTTGCTTTTTTTTTTTTTTTTTTGAGGTTTTTGCATCTATGCTTATCAAAAATATTGGCCTGCAATTTTCTTTTCTTGTGATGTCCTGGTCTCTCATTGATATCAGAGTAAGGGGGGAAGAGGGAAGTATTCCTTCTTCCATTTTCTGGACTAGTTTGTGAAGAATTGATATTAACTCATTTTAAAAGTTTGGTAGAATTTAGCAGCAGCAAAGTCATCAGGTCCTGGTCTTTTCTTTGTTTGAAAATATTTTATTACTGATTCAATCTTCCCTCTGATTATTTCTATGGTAAGATTTTCTGTTCCTTCAGGATTCAGTTTTTGTAGGTTGCATGTGTCAAGGAATTTATTCATTACACCTGAGTTTTGTTTTTGTTTTTTTTTTTGCCTAGAATTGTTCATATCAGTTTCTTATAATCCTTTTCATTTCCGTGGTGTCAGTTGTAATCTTTTCTCTTTTGTTTCTGATTTATTTTTTTGCTACTTTTGTTAGCTTTAGTTTTGTCAATTTTATCTTTTTAATGAATCGACTCTTAGTTTCATTGATCTTTTGTCTTATTTTTCTAGACTCTATTTTATTTATCTCTGCTCTGCCCTTTATTATTTCTTCCCTTCTTCTACAATTGAGATTAGCTTGTTCTTCTTTTTCTAATTCTTTGAGGGATAACATTATGCTGTGTATTTGTAATGTTTCTTTCTTTTTCTGATACAGGCATTCCACAAGTTTTGTTATAATATATTTCTTTTTTGTTTGTCTCAATATGTTTTAATTTTTCTTTTAGTTTCTTCATTGACTCATTGGTTGCTCAGGAATATGCTATTTAATTTTCAAGTATTCATAAATATCCCCAAATTGTCTCCTGTTACTGCTTTATTGTTTCATACCATTGTGTCCAGAAAAGGTAATTGATATTATTCCAATCTTTTTTAAATTTGCTAATTGTTGTCTTGTAGTTTACCATATAATGTATCCTGGAAAATGTTCTGTGTGTTCTTGAGAAAAAATAATGCACATTCTATTGCTGTTCAATAAAATATATTGTATATGTCTGTTAGGTCCATTTGGTTTAAAATGTTGTTCAAATCCAATATTCCCTTATTAATATAATGTGTGGATGATCTGTCCATTACTGAAAGTAGAATATTGAAGTCCCCTACTATT
>NW_012105043.1:1972452-2003696 GCF_000951045.1 Mandrillus leucophaeus
TTGTTGTTGTTGTCATGAGGTTTACAAGAATACATTACACTTATAGGCATCTATTTCAAACTGGTAACAACTTAACATTGACTGCATACAGAAATTCTGCACTTTTTGTCCTCACCCACATTTTATGTTTTTGATGTTTAAATGTACATCATTTTGTAATATTGTATGTATCCCTACACAGTTTATTTTAGCTCTTATTTTTAACAATTTTGTCTTTTATCCTTTATAGTAGGGATAAAGTTGCTTTTTGCATCACCATTACAGTCCTAGTGTTCTGAATATTGCTCATTATTACTTACATCATTAAGTTTTGTGCTTATATACATTTAATTTTCTTAATTGGCAGCCTTTTATTTTATCTTAAAGAACTCTATTAAGCAATTTATCTTAAGACAGGCCTAGTGGTGATGAACTTCCTTGACTTTAGTTTATCTGTGAAAGTTTATTTTTTAAATTTTATTTCTCCTTTATTCCTGAAACAAAGCTTTTTTGAGTCAAATATTTTTGGTTGTCAGGTTTTTGCCTTCATTACTTTGAATATATACCACTCACTGTCTCCTGCAGAGCTGGGTTTCTGCTGATAAGTCCACTGATAGTCATACTGGAACTCCTCTATTTGTGATGTACTTTTATATCTTGCTGATCTTGGGATTTTTCTTTGTGTTTGATTTTTAGTAATTTGATTATTATGTGTTGTGATAAGCTCCTTTTTGGATTAATTTTTTTGAGATGGAGTCTCACTCTGGTCCCCCAGACTGGAGTGCAATGGCATGATCTTGGCTCACCGCAACCTCCGCCTCCTGGATTCAAGCGATTCTCCTGGCTTAGCCTCTTTCCTCCTGAGTAGCTGGGATTACAGGTGCCTGCCACCTCACCCGGCTAATTTTTGTATTTTTAGTAGAGACGAGGTTTGGCCAGGCTGGTCTCGAACTCCTGACCTCAAATGATCCTCCTGCCTCGGCCTCCCAAAGTGCTGGGATTACAGGCTTGAGCCGCTGTGTCCGGCCTTTGGATTAAATTTTACTGAAGATTAATGAGCTCCCTGTATCTGGAAGATGGCTTCTTTCTTCAGATTAGGAAAGTTTTTCATTATTCTTTATTTCTTTAATCCATTATTACTTTAAATATGTTTTCTGGCCCATTTTCTCTTTCTTCTACTTTTTAAATTCTTATTATATAGAGAGCTTAGATCTCTTCATGATGTGCCACATATCCTGTAGCATAGGCACATAGGCTTTCTATATTCTTTTTCATTCTTTTTTTTTTTTTTGCAAGTTCACTGATTCTTTCCTCAGCTTGATGATGCTAGGTGTTCAGACTTTTTATTTGCATGTTTCAGTTAAGTCATGATATTTTTCATTATTAAGATTTCTATCTTTTGTAAAACTACTTGACTTTTTAATGTATTGTTTTTCAGGTTTCATTTAATATTTCATACATATATTCTTGGAGTTCATTGAACTATTTACAGAGGATTATTCTGAATTCCTTTTTTCTGAATTTTATAGTTTTCCTTTCTTTAATGGTCATTATTGGAGATTTATTTGTTTCTTTTGTAGGTGACATAATTTTTTGAATCTTTGTATTTGTTATGTCTTTGTGTTGATGTTTGCACATTTGTGGAGACAGAGACCATGTTCATTTTTTACAGAAGTTCTTTGAGAGGGATAGACCTTTACTATTTATTATATCTTATGATTCTGATTGGGCTGACTGGTATTGACCCTAGGGAGACAAAGCTTGCTTTTAGGTTCTTTAGATGTCTGGGCTGCTGTCTTTGTCTGAATTTATGTGAGATAGCTAGTTAGGTTCTGCCATACAGGGAGACCACTGGCTAAGCTCTCCAATCAGGAATGTACTTCTGGATGGGCATTGCAATCACTTTTGATGCAGCTGAGACACAAGATATATTCTCTGGCCAGAAAGCACTCTTATTTGAGTTCAGCAGTTGGAAAGAGTTGTAGGAGAGGCCTCAAAGTTAAGTAGATCAGGATAGGTGGACTGACTGTTATGCTCAGTAGAAATGTAGTGTTGAGATCCGCCAACCTCCATGAATGTGGTCTGGTGATGGGCTTTGAATCTGTAAGGAGTGCTGACTAAATTCCTTGATACGACAAAACTAGTGCCTGCTTGTTGTCTTATACTCTCATAATAATAAATTCCCTCATAATGTTCTAGGGGATGAAGGCTGGCAAGCTTTCATGGTGGCACAGATAAGCAAGTCTCCCAGTAGTTTCATGTTTGGTTTGAACGCTCCCAGGCTGAAGCAGAGAGAATCTGTAACAAACACAGGACCTCTTCAGAATATGCTGTGGGACAGAGGCTGGCAAACTGGTCTCTGTAGTTCACATGAGTGAGTCTCCCTCTGGGTCACTGTGTGAATAGTACTATGTTGGAACAACAACTGAAGTGGGGTAGAGCCAAATTACAGGCTTTTACTTTCACTGCTGAGACCAATATCAATGGGCAAATGAGCCTTTCTGTCAAGGCACTGGTGTGGGTGATTCTCCTTGGCAGATGGTTTTGGTTGCAGGCTTATGGCCAAAAGGGGTTGTAGCCAAGCCATTGAGGAACAGAGCAGTTTCTGGGTTTGAACTTGGGATCACCACTAGTACTCCTGCCACCTGGGTATGGGTTTGCATTCTGCAAATATTCCTCCTAGGCCTTGGGCTCCATTAGGGTTTTGAAACCTCCTGCCTGAATCCCAGGGCTTCCACAATGAGACTTTTGTCTGTGGATGAATACAAAATTCTTGTTGTTGTTAGGGAATAAAAGTGGGTGACCTCCTATTCTGTCATCTTGTTGATATATTCACGCATGTCATAAAATTATACCCCCAAAATATACACACAAGACAAAACTAACAAAAACCTTGAGAAAGAAAGCACATTTGAGCAGAGAAGTAAAGGTAACATTTTAATTATCCATTGATGGATAGGAAAAACAAAACAAAACAAAAAAGACAGAAGGTGGCATTCAGGCAGAGGAAATAACATAAAGAATGAGGAGAATGTGTAATGTGTTTAGGGAATGGCTAGTAGCTTTCAGTGGACAAAGTAAATGGTAAACATAATATTAGGAAACATGATAGAAAAGTATGTTTAACTAAATGGAGGATAACTTTAAACTTCATGTCAGGGAGTTTAGACTTAATGGGGAGCCAATTAACATTTTTAAGTTTGAGAATGTGATCAGGTTTGTTTTCCAGATAAATCACTCATGAAGAAGCGAAAAAATGAGGCCAGGCACGGTGGCTCATACCTGTTATTCCAGCACTTTGGGAGGCCGAGCTGGGCAGATCACAAGGTCAGGAATTCAAGAGCAGCCTGGCTAACATGGAGAAACCCTGTCTCTACTAAATATACAAAAATTAGCTGGGTGTGGCCATGCATGCTTGTAATCCCAGCTACTCTGGAGGCTGAGGCAGGAAAATTGCTTAAACCCAAAGGGCGGAGGTTGCAGTGAGTCCAGATCGTGCCGCTGCACTTCAGCCTGGGTGACAGAGCAAGACTCCATCTCGGGGAGTGGGAAAAAAAAAAAGGGAAAAAATGGATTAGACGGCCAAGTGACTACAGCAGAGGTAATTGTTAAGAAATAATTGGAATAGTTCTAGAGATACATGATTCAGAATTAACTAGGACAGGAATAATGAAAAATGAGATGAACAGAAAGCTATGAAATTCATGATGGTGGCCAGATCCAATTGTCTGGTGACTAAATATGGAAACTGGGACGCAAAATTATTTAAAGACAATTCTGTATTCTTATTCTGGGTGAATGCATGGAGTTTAAAGCTAATTTAAATTCATATTAGAGGTAGCTTAGGCAGGAAGTCTCAACATGTGAATTGCACACTATAACTGGAATTTCAGTGATTTTTCAAGGAGTCTCCATAGAACCAATCATCCATGACTCAGAGAAGTGTTTTTCAGACATGGTAGATCATCAGAATCACAAGGTAAAAAAGGAGGGTTAAGGGAACTGGGAACAGGGGGAATGCGGGGGAAAGGGGATGGCTTTAAAACAAATCACATATCTGGCTTTATTCCAGATTTACAAAACCATACTCTTGAGAGATGGAGCCTCAAAATCTGTATTTTAAGCTCATGCAGTGATTCTGTAGTCAGCTAAGTTTGTGAGCTGGCATGTTGACTTGCACAACTTCAGGGGATGCCAATCATGTCATGTAGTATTTGTGAATGTGAAAAAGTGCACAATGTACAAAGCAGTAATCAGTGGCCTTACTTACTTAAGGTCTAAGAGATTTCATTATTAAGAAAACACCTAAAGGCAGATCACAAATGGAGCAGAACGTAAAGAACAAAGAAAAAAATCCCAGATTGTAGTAATAAAAGCGAATGTTTCTATGGATATCCATAGGACAGGTCACAAGGCAGTGAAATAATAGCCATAACAAAGCTTCTGCTGTGCAATTTTCCAACCTTGCTGTATATACGGTGAACATTATAGTGGGAGATTCTATGAGGGCAGAATGTTTTTGTTCACCAGTATATCCCCATCATGTAATACAGAGGCCAGCATATAGAAAGTGCTCAACAAATATTCACCAATGAGATAAATAATTTATTCAACACATACTATCAAACTATATACATTTCCTAGACTCTGTGCCAAGTGTCATGATTATATAAACTAATAAGATATTGTCCCTGCTTGAAGGGAGCCAAGTGTTTAAGAGTAAAAGACACATTTATTTGTAAACAAATAAGATCAATTAAATTACAGATTTGTGGATTGAAGATGGAGCAAAGAGAGCTTTCAAGGTCATCCAGAAGTGCAGAAGCCTAGTTAGGATTAATCATCTGAAGGCACAAAATGATGTTATGGTAGAAATGTGCAGACACATAATAATAATAGTGTTATATAATTTAATACCAAGAGTGCATACTCAGAACTAAACCATTTTTCTCTAAGCCTTTGTTACATGTTTGTTAATGTGCATGTATTCAATTGTTGACCAAAACGTGTGAGGGGCTTGAAGTTGTTCTGCAGTGTACTCTGTGCACACTGTGTACTCAGCTTTGATACACACTTAAGCTTTTATTGGTATTAAGAGGACCAACTTTCTGGGAAATAAGACATGCCATGATTCTGATTTCACGCCATAATTGCATGTGTTCATGACAAATAAACTTTATTCTGGGTCTCATTATGTTGCCCGGGCTTCTGCCAATGTTTTTGAAATAGTGTTTTGTCCCAAGACAAGGTGTCACAAGAGGATGGGATATAATACGTATAATACGACTAGTCTGGAGAACAGCGTTCTGCATTCTACTACCCTGGAAGAGCGAAGGCTCTTCTCCTATTTCTTTTGCAACTTATTAGCCTTCTTTCACTTTCTGGAGAAGACATTAGCTAAGTAGAATTTTAAAAGATAATTAGAAGTTGAACAGGTATATGGGCGTGACAATGAGAAAAATGAAACAGAAGGAAGCAGTTGTCCACAGGAGTTTCGCAGATCATGTAGCTTTTCTGAGATAGCAGAGATTCCAGTATGGCTGAAGTTTACTGTGTGATGGTCAGGGAAGAGGACTGCAGGAACAGAAAGTGTAGAGACATGAGTAGGGGTCAAACTAATGCTTCCTTCACAGCTATGGCCCAGGGTCTAGGAAGTTACCTATACTTTGTAAATGGTAACTTTATTAAAAATAAATTAATGAGTGGAGGTATTACTGAAGTAAATTTGGAATTTTCCCAGAGGAAATGAGAAAATACTGAAAAATGTATAGTAGGCAAGTAACATAATAAGTTTTCCAATTTAGAATGATCAACTTAGCAGCATTGCAGTATCTTGTGCATTAATAAGAAGACGACCAATTAGGTGATTACTGCAATATTCTGAACTAGCATAGATAAGAATCCCCCCAAAAATATAAAGGTTAAATTAGAGATGTGCCTAAATGAATCTATTTTAGGTCTAGGTCAATGAGTGGATGTTACTCGTAATAGCTGGGGATAGCTAGAGGAAGAATGAGAAACTGACCAAGATAGAAATACAGGAAAAGAGGAAGTTTGAGAAAATATCATGAGTATAGTTTTGTATCTAGTCTTGTTATAGATGTCCAAGGAATAGCCATGTAAGGATATGGAGAAGGCACTAAATATTTGGAGCTCAAAAGAGAAGTCTGATCTGCAGATATATACTTGAGATTTATTAGTATATATGGGGTCTTATATATATACTATATATATAAGACTGCCACAAATACGGCAGTCAAAGCATGGAAATGAATGACGTCTCTCAAACAAAATGCTAAAAACGTAGAAAAAGTTGGTAAAATACTAGCACTACAAGGTATTAGACAAGCAACAGCCTTCAAAAGAAGCTGAGAATCTCTGGGCATACAATAAACTCAAAGGGTAAAGTGAGTAACAGTTTAAGTAGCTATCCATGATCTAGATAACTAAGTACCTAACTTTAAGTACCCATGGCTGAGGAATAGAAAATGTTTTAAAAAGTAGAACCATTAACTAAACAAATCAAGCTTGTCAGATTTATGCCATAATTAATATTTTTTATAACAAGTTATCCATTAGGTAAGCCTATATGTCACTTTTCTTAAAATTGTTTTGTCTTCTCAAATAATCCCTTTTGTTATTTTCCTAAATTCCCAAGTTAAGAAACCCCTTGAAATACTTTAAGTCAAAAATGCCTAAAATTGCAGGTACCGAAACAACTGACTGAAGTTTACAAAAAAAAAAAAAAAAAAAAATCTGACTTTCTCAGACTACTGCATACCCAGCGGCCTTTCAGAATTATTTGAATGAATGACATCTCTGGATCCAAAAATAACTCAATGATTTGAATATGGAAAGTATGAGTTCTATAAGCTTAGGGACTTGCATAGAATAGTTGTCTGTAAATATTGTGGTAAGGACAGGATTGTACTAGCACAGAATCTCTGACCTTGAGATGGTGAGCTATAATAGTAAAAATCAGAGTCCTGACATTAATTATAAGCAAAACTGTCAGATAAAGCAATTTGCACCTCCTTCTCCATGACCTTTAAGGAAAGATGACTCTTAATGGATACATCTGCATAATGGCTTTCCTCTGTTACTTTCACTTAGAGCTAATTGACCACAGATTGAGAAAGATAAAAAATGGATGTTTATGGCCTGGGGTGCCAAGGACCATGCCTCTGTGGAATATCAAACCTCCCAGGAAAAGTATAAAGTTTGTAGAAGCAAATTGCCTACTAATCTTTTACCATCCACTTATGTGGGACATTCTAATTATTGTGGTAGGATGGAAAAGTAATGGGATTTTATTGAAAGTTGAAATTTCATAAAAACATTTGTGAAGGCCTCTCACTTTGAGTCAGGTATAGATAAGAGCATCACCTATCTCCCAAGCTAGATAGCATTTCATGTGGCAAAAAAAATGTCCTTAGCTTTTGACTGATAAAAGGCCATACAGCTTTATAGTCTTTTAAATTATATCAGGTTCCTAGTGGTACTGACTAATGGAGGTAATGAATTTTGGTACTTTTAATATTAAAATAAATTAGAAATTAAATAGGAAATATTAAATAACCTGACCAGAGTCATGTAGTTCATTAAAAATATATATGAGACTAGAATTCAAACCTTCAGTCTTCACAAATAATGCTTATTTGTCTGTTTGTAGGTTTGTCTTACATACACTATACTGCTCTCAACAGCCAACTAAGAAAATCAAAAGCACTCATGGATTTTTGATATTTAATAAAATGATCTTGTTGCTCCAAGTGCAATGTGATTGAAGAATTGGCCTCCCCCAGCCAAGCCAAAAAGTTTTTAAATACAAAATCATACTATGATAAAACTAAGTTTAAAAGGGACATAATTGGTTACACACACACACACACACACACGCACGCACACACACTCTAATACATCATTGAGTTCTTAGGAACCTTTTAATCTATTTAATTCAGAAACCTTAGATGTAGAAGAAACATGCTATTAACCAGAACAGTGGGAGAACCCATTAGCAATGGACCATGACGTTACATCTCTTTCCCCATTTGCAATAAAGAGTGATCAAGTGCCTTGATTGGTTGGAACATCTTAGGTGTTTCCTAATTGCACAAAGAAGCTGAATCAAATTTGCTTTATTTTATGAGAATTACATTAAAATGATTTTTAAGTGCATCCTGTATATCATACTACCTTTTAATATATTCCAGAATCAGAATGAATGATCATCTGGGATAGATTTAAATGACTTAGAGTGAAAATAGAGAAAGCATTCACCTATCTCAAACTATTTGCTGATTAGTTATGGTATATAACATTATCTATCTATCTACATACACATATTTATGTCACTTAAATATAAACACCCCCTACACATATCTATCTACCTATCTATCATCTATCTGTGTTTACTGTTCTTTATTCCTTAGATATTCATACCATTAGATCCTCTGAAATGTTTTAGATCATAAATATCAACCTATCTGAGAGTTTCTCTTTGACTAAATAATAGCAACTGAAATAATAATTCTAGATGTTATTAGCTAATTTTATTAGTTGCATTAAATCCGTATTGAGAAAAATCTTATGTTTGATTTCTTTATTCCGTATAATTAAAACAGAAACTCTACCAGACCAGTACCTTGTCTGTCTTAGTCACCCTTGTATTAGTCACCCTGTGCCTGTAATGATACCTACCAAAAGAAGAAGCTTAATAAATAACTAATATATATTTATTTATTAAATGAATGTATTAAATGATTGGAAAGATAAACAAATGTTTATTACAAAGTTATCACCAAAATGTTTTAAAATACATGACTTACAATCATGTAATTACTAAAGCCAGGCTTCCAATTAAAAAAAAAAAAAAAAAAAAAAATTGTACCTAATAAAAATCAGAAAGCTTTTGACAGGAGATAAAGCAGAAACTCAAAAACTAAAGAAACATGGATACACTAACAAATGTAAGCATCAGCAAAATCAGGAAAAGGGACCAAGTACCTTGTCTTTTACTGAAATGCTTTTTCATTGCATTATTTAACACAGGTATGTGAATGAAAATTAAATTGTTAGTTAATAAAGGTAATCGCTATCTCTGTCCTCTTTCCCATTTTTACATATGAACTTAACAAAACATGCACTCTTTAAATATATATTATTCATCTGTCCCCAACTTTTCCTATATCCAATTGAGAAAAATAGTCTTAGGTAAAAATAATGATTTTGTGAAAAAGATCATTTAAGGACTCTTTAAAACAGCTTGTTGGAATAAAAAAAAAACAAACATAGGATTTGGGAAGACATTTGATTTCCTCTCAGAGATTTAGAAAGCTAGAAAAAACATTACTTCCAGTCATAAAACAAAACAAAACCAAAAAACTGAACAAATGCAAAGTCATGAATTTCTTTTAATCTGAGGTGAGATTACCAGGGAACAAACTGGTCTGAAATCTAAAGAGAGGCAGATGACAAAATCTAGGAAAATAAGACATGCACACTGAGTTATTTGGGGGTAGACACAACGAGATGCTGGTAACAAGAGTTCATCTAGAGAGGTTAAAGAATTGGTAAACGTTTACGATCTTGCAGTGGAAAGAGTGTGAGTCTTTGAGAATCACAGAACCTGGGGAGACTGACCGCTTTTCATGGTCTTTCTCTAAAAATGCCACTGTGTACTCACTGAAAAGATTGGATAAGACTGCAATAAAGTATCACTTGTGGAATATACCTGGGAGAGGAGAAGAGCAGCCATTGCAGGAGGGGCAGAAACTGCCTTCACATTCTTCCTCCCCACCCCTCTTATGGAGCAAAAGCTTTCATCTATGGGGACAGACAACAAATAAAATCATTCCAAGTCACTCATGAAAACCCATCACAGCTAAGAAGAACGAAAATTGGGGGAAGATTTTGTGTGAGCAATGAAGGAATAGGTGATGGCTCAGAAAAATGACTTGGAGAAATGCAGGCAGACTTAGCAGTCCTCATGTCCCTATGAACAGAGTGTCTACCTAATCAGCCACCCATTTTCAGACTAACAAGTGTTAACTAACAAATAACTATCAAATACTGCTAAAGAAAAAAAAATAAAGAGGAGAAAGAACATGGAAAGAAACGCTCTCTGATGGGCAGCTGCTAGAGCTGAGGGTAAAGAAGATATTAGAGAAAAAAAAAAACACACACACACACTCTCTGGTAAACTAGCCATTACTTGTATCATTAAAAATCTGAAACACAGTTGCAGAATACAAAATCAACATACAAAAATCGGTAGCATTTCTATTTACCAGCAGTGAACAGTCTGAAAGAGAAAAAAGTAATCCCATTTACAATGGCCACAAATAAAATACCATGAAATTATCTTAACTGAAGAAGTGAGAAATCTCTACAATGAAAACTTTAAACACTGATGAAATAAATTGAAGAGAACATCAGAAAATGGAAATATATTTCATGTTCCTAAATTGGAAAGATTAATATTGCTAAAACGTCCATACTACCCAAGCAATCTAAAAATGTGATGCAATCTTATCACAACACCAATGACATTCTTAAAAGAAATAAAGAAAACAATTCTAAAATTTATACGGAACCAAAAAATACCCAGAATAGCCAAAGCTATTCTATGCAAAAAGAATAAAACTGGGGAAACCACATTATCAGATTTTAATAATACTACAGAGCTACAATTACCAAACACAGCATGATATTGGCATCAAAACAGAAACATGTGTCAATGGAACAGAATAGAGAATCAAAATACAAATCCATACATCTACAATGAACTTATTTTTGACAAAAGTGCCAAAAACATACACTGGGGAAAGAACAATCTCTTCAATAAATGCTGCTGAGAAATTTGGGTAACCATATAAAGAAGAATGAAACTAGACCCTTGTCTCTCAGTATATTAAAAAAATCAAATCAAAATGGATTAAAGACTTATATAAGACATCAAACTATGAAATTACTAAAAGAAAAGATTGAGGAAACTTTGTAGGACATTGGTCTTGGCAAAAAATTCTTGAGTAATACCCCACAAGCAAAGCAACCAAAGCAAAAACGGACAAATGGGATCAAATGAAGTTAAAAACCTTCTAGAGATCAAATAAAACAATCAATAAAATGAAGAGAGAATTCACAGAATGGGAGAAAATCTTTGCAAACTATTCATCTGGCAAAAGATTAATAACTAGAATGTGTAAGGAGATCAAACAACACTATAGGAAAAATATCTAATAATCTGGTCGAAAAAATTAGCAAGAAATCTGAATTGGCATTTCTCAAAAGAAGACATACAAATGGCAAATAGATAAATGAAAACATACTCAACATCATTGATCATCAATGAGATATCATCTTGTCCCAGTTAAAATGGCTTACATCCAAAAGACAGGCAATAACAAATGCTAGCTAGGATTTGAAGAAAAGCGAACCGTCATACACTGTTGCTGGGAATGTATATTAGTACAATCACTATGAAGAAAAATTTGGAGGTTCCTCAGAAAACAAAAAGTAAAGCTACCATATTATTCAGCTCTCCCACTGCTAGGTATATACCCAAAATAAAGGATATCAGTATATCAAAGAGATACCTGCACTCGCATGTTTTTTGCAGTACTATTCACTATAGCCAAGATCTGGAAGACACCTAAGTGTTCCTCAGTAGATGAATGGCTAAAGAAAATGTGTTACATATACACAATGGCGTACTATTCAGTCATAAAAAAAGAATTCGATATTGGCACTTGCAGCAACATGGATGGAACTGGAGGTCATTATGTTAAATAAAATAAGCCCACAACAGAAAGACAAACTTCACATGCTTTTACCTATTTGTGGGAGCTAAAAATTAAAACAATGGAACTCATGGAAATAGAGAGTCCAATGATAATATCAGAGGCTGAGTATGGTAGTGGGAGTTTTGGGGGAAGTGGGGATGGTTAATGGGTACAAAATACTAGTTAGAAAGAATAAATAATATCTAGTATTTGAAAGCACAACAGGGTGACTACAGTCAATAATTTGATTGTATACTTAAAAATAACTAGAAGAGTATAATTGGATTGTTTGCAATACAAAGATAAATGCTTGAGTACACCATTTATCTTGATATGATGATTACTGTATACCCACAAAAAATAAAAAGCAAAAAAGTAAACAAATAAATCTCAAACACAGGACAATTTCTAACTTAATGGCCTGCATTTAAGGCCTAGAAGAAAGAAGGACATGCTCACTCTCAGGTATAAAAATAATTTACTTCGTTATGTACTGTTCTGCACATGTTTGGCTTTCAGGAGAAAAATAAAGGCATATAAAGTGCCTCAACCAACTAGACATTTCTATGCAAAATAACAAACCCGCAACTAACATTATGCTGCAAGGGGAAAAGCCAAAATTATTTTCTCTAAGAACTGGAATAAAACAAAGATGTCCACTTTCCCCACTCATGTTCAATCAACTGTTGGAAGTCCTAGTCGGAGGCATCAAATAAGAGAAATAAATAAAAAGCACCTAAATTGGAAAAGAAGAAGTTGAATTATCTCTCTTTCCAGATTAGATGACATTATATTTAAAAAAACATAAAGGCTCCCCCAAAAAATGTCATAGATCTTATAAATGAATTTAGGAAAATTGTAGGATAGTGAATCAATGCACAAAAATCCATAGCATTTTTACACACTGATAATGATTTAGCTGAGAATGAAATCAAGAAGGAAATGCCATTTACATTAGCTACAGAAAAAAAAAAACTTAATAATTAATTTAACTGGAGCTAGAACACATTTACAAGAAAAGCTACAAAAGACTGATAAAGGAAATTTAAGGGATTATAACTGAAAAGATATCTTATGCTCATGGATTAGAAAAATTAATATTATTAAAATGGTCATACTTCCCAAAGCAATCTATAGGTTCAGTATAATTTCTGTCAAAATGCCAACCTCATTCTTTCACATAATTAGAAACAAATCCTAAAATTTGTATTAAATGAAAAAAGAGCCCCAATAGTCAAAGCAATCCCGGGTATAAAGAAAAACCAGGAGGCATTACACTACCTGAATTCAAAATATGTTACAAAGTAGTAATTGTAGTAATCAAAACAGCATGGTGTTTGTAAGAAAGAAAACAAAAACCACAAACAAATAAACAACAAAAACAATAGAAAAACCACATATACCAATGGAACAGAATAGAGAATCCAGGAATAAATTCACATATTTACAGCCAACTGTTTTTCAACAAAGGTCCCAAGAACAAGAACATACAGTGGGGCAAGGACACACTCTTCAATAAAAGGTGCTGAGAAAATTGGATATCCATATGCATGAGAATGAAACTGGACCTCTCTCTCGAACCATATGCAAAAATCATGTCATGATGGATTAAGAATTTAAACAAAAGACCAAAAACTATACAACTACCATAAGAAAGCATACGGAAAACATTTCAGCATGTTGTTCATGGGAAATTTTATGATTAAGATGTAAAAATCACAAATGAAAATAAAGAAATGAGACTATATTAAACTAAAAAGCTTCTGCACTGCAAAAAAAAATCAGTGGAGTGAAGAGACAACCCATAGAATGGTGGAAAATATTTGCAAACTATTCATCCAACAAGGAACTAATATTCAGAATAAACAATGAATTCAAATAACTCAGTAGCAATAAAAACAAATATTCCCATAAAAGTGGCCAAAAGACATAAACAGATATTTCTTAAAAGAAGGCATACGAATGGCCAACAGTTATATGAAAAAAATACTCAGCATCATTAATCATCAGGAAAATGCAAATCAAAATCACAGGAAGATACAATCTTACCTCAGTTTGAATGGATTTTATTAAAAAGAAAAAAAATAACATATGGTAAAGAGGAAAGAAAGAAAAGAAAACTGTTATACACTGTGGGAATGTAAATTAGCATAGGCACTATAGAAAACAGTATAGTGATTTCTCACAAGATTAAAAATAGAACTGTCATACAATCAGGCAATCCTATTACTGGGAATATATCCTACGACTGAGTATTTACCAAAAAAAAAAAAAAAAAAAAAAAAAAGACGTGAGTATATCATAGGAATACCTGCACTTGCTTATTTATTGCAGCATTATTCACAATAATAAAAATATGAATAAACCTATGTGCCCATCAATGGATGAATGGATAAATAAATATGGTAGATACACAAAATGGAATGCTATTCGGATACAAAAATAAATCATATCATTTGCAGCAACATGGATGGAACTGGAAGTGATTATGCTAAGTAAAATAAGCCATGCATAGAGAGATTAATATCACATGTTATCACTTATATGTGGGAGTTAAGAAATACTGATCTCATAGAAGTAGAGAGTAGAATGATAGATGGATACCAGTGGCTGTGGAGGATGTATGGGTGGCAGGGTAGGATAAAGACAGGTTGATCAATGCAAACAAACGCACAGTTAGATGGAAGGTATAAGTTTTAATATTTGATAGCAGAATAGGTTGCTATATTAGCAAGAATGTATCTTTCAAAGTATCTAGAAGAGAAAAGATCAAATGTTCCTAAAACAGAGAAATAATAAATACTCAATGTAAGGGATACCCCAAATACTGTGACTTGATCATTACACATTCTGTGTATTTAATAAAATATCACATGTGTAAATATGTAAAATATTATGTATCAAAAAATTATTGCATTAGTAAAAAAATTATTTCAATTGAATGCTAATTAGTAACAAAAGGGAAAGCATACAATAACATGATCAAATATTAAAAGCATGTATTTAAACACAGATAGTAGACACTAAGAGGCAAATATAGTGTGATTCTAAACAGGCAAAAATAATATTTGGCAATACAAATAGAACAATGATTAAATCTGGAAATAGTGAGAATTCATTAGAAAGAAGAAAGAGCTTTTAATAATTTATATCTTAATGAAGTTGATGGGTTTCCATGAATTTCCATGGGTTTAGAAATTGACTGAAACTCATTGAATTGTACACATAAAATGAATAAATTTTATTGTATGTAAATTACATCTTAGCAAAAAACAGTAAGGGGAGATATCCAACTGTGTAAATAATCACAATAAATATAAATGGATTAAAAAATCAACTGTAAAGTAAGTATCAACCTATGGTTAAGAAAAATTAATTTATATACTCTTTAGCAGAAATAATAAAAAGATTGAAAATATAAATTAAAAAGTTACCAAAATAAATTTGCTTTAGGTTTATTAATATCAGAAAATATAGGCATTAAAGCATAAGCAATACTAGAAAAAAAAGTGAGTCACTACATGATTTAATTTACCAGAACAGTTTGGAATTTACTCATAGTGCCATGTATATATCTAAGGGAATTTTTTTTAAATATGAGAACAATTTTTACAAACAGAGGTCAAAGTTTAAGAATAGTTTTTACTGCTATATTATACATCAAAAAACTCAACGAGAAAAAAATCAGATAAGAGATATCTAGAACTAGGTTTAGAAATCAGTTATATGATTATTCACACATAAGACAGTTTATATCAGACCACTAGAATTAAATTAATAAATGAATATTAATATCATGTACAGCATTCAAGCACATGAAAAATTTGAAAATGATGTGTTATAAAACACATACACACAAAAGAGTATGGTGGGAAAATAATATGGATAATATTTTTCAAACTTACAAGCTGGAGAAGAGACAAAAAAGTAGTGATGACGGTCTTCAAATAATCATAATTGTATTATATTCTAAGTAAAGCATCTAAAAAATGACAGACTTTCTTTAACAGAGACATAAAGTGTAGAATCTAAAGTCAACCTACCTCATCTTGAGTACTGGCAACACCATTAACTTGATTGTATCTTAAGGCATATTATTTAAAGTTGCAAAGCCACAGCTGACTATAACATAAATAACTAGTATACCTATTTCATAGAGTTTTGTGGGGAGTGGGAAAAGAATGTGGAAATACATATTAAATGTTTAAAACACCTATGACACAAAGGGAATAATTTGTGAATTTTAAGTATTATTATTATTATTAGCCTTATCTTACAATATGTTGATGAGTAAATCAATTTATATGTAAATGCTTTGACCAAAAGGAAAAACTGATAAAGCTGAAGTCAGGAGAACCTGGGTCTAGAAAATTTAAGACGATGAAGTCATTTGAGAATTCCTAATATCCATGTAGTATAGTTTGGATGTTTGTCCTCTCCAAATCTCTTGTTGAAATGTGATTTCTAATGTTGGAGGTGAGGTCTGGTGGAAAACAGTAGGGTCATAGAGGAAGATCCCTCATGAGTGGTTTGGTGCCATCTTTGTGGTAATGAGTAAGTTCTAGCTCTGTGAGTTCACATGAGAACTGGTTGTTTAAAAGAGCCTAGAACTTCCTCTTCATTTATTTATTTATTTATTTGCTCCTATTCTCATCATGTGACATGTTTAACTCCCCCTTTACCTTCCACTATGATTGTATGCTTTCTGAGGCCCTCACCAGAAGCAGATGCTAGCACTATACCTCCTGTACAGCCTGTAGGATCATGAACCAAAGTAAATCTCTTTTTTTTATAAGTTACTCAGTCTCAGATATACCTTTATAGCAATGCAAATGAACTAATACAGAAAACTGATACTGAGGAGTGGAGTGTTGCTATAAAGATATCTGAAAATGTGGAAGCAGCTGTGGAACTGGGCAACAGGCAGAAGAGTTTGGTGGTCTCTGAAGACAGGAAGATGAAGGGAAGTTTGGAGCTTCTTAGAAACTTGTTAAGTGGCTGAGACCAAAGTGCTGATAGAAATATGGACAGCGAAGGCCAGGCTGAGGAGGTCTCAGATGGAAATGAGAAAGTTACTGTGAACTGGAAGAAAGGTCATTCTTGTTACACCCTAGCAAAGAACATGGCTGCATTGTTTTTATGTCCTAGGGCTTTGTGGAAGGCTGAAGTTTCTAAGCAGCAAAGTGTTCAAGATGTGGCATGGCTCATTGTAACAATCTATGATCAGATACAAAGCAAAGCAATGACTTAAATTTGGAAATTATATTAATATTTCAAATGAAAGTAGAAAATAAAAATTTGGATAATTTGCAGCCTAGCCATGTAGCAAAGAAGGAAAAGGCATTTTTAGGTGAAGAACAGTAGTGAGCTGCAGAGCAACTATGTGCTAGACAGATTCACCTAACTAAAAGACAACCAGATACTAATATCCAAGACAATGACAAAAATGCATAGAAGGCATTTCAAAAGTTTTTGGGACAGCTCCTCCCATCACAGGCCCAGATTCCCAGGAGAAGATAATGGTTACATGGCCCAGGCCCAGGGTACCACTGCCCTGTCTCACCCTGGGAGGCTTCTCTTTGCATTCCCACTGCTCTAAGTCTAGCCATGGCTCAAAGGGCCCCAAGTACAGCTCTAGTCACCACTGTAGAGTGTGCAAGCCATAAGCTTGGTGCTGTAAGCCTTGGTACCATAAGTCTTTGTGGCTTCAACATGGAGTCAGTTGTGCAGGTGCACAGAATGCAAAAGTGAAGGAGGCTTGGCAGCTTCTACTTAGATTTCAGAGAATGTATTGGAAAGCCTGGATGCCCATGTAGAAGCCTGCCACAGAGTCAGAGTGCCCAAAGAGAGACTCTACTAGAACAGTGACAATGGAAAATATGGGGTTGGAGCCCTCATACAGAGTTCTCATTTGGGCACTGCCTAGTGGAGCTGTGGGAATGAGGCTACCACCTTCCAGACTGAAAAATGATACCACCAACAGCAGCTTGTACCCTGAGCCTGGAAAAGCCTCAGGCATAAAACTCCAACTTGTGAGAGCAGCCATGTAGAATGCACCCTGCAAAGCCACAGGGCTGTAGCTGCTCAAGGCATTGGAAGCCCACCCTTCACTCCAGTGTGCCCAGGATGCAAGACATGGGATTAAGGATTATTTTGGAACTTTAAGATTTAACGCCTGCCTGAATGGATTTTGAACTTGTGTGACTTCTGTTGCCCCTTTATTTTGACCAGTTTCTTCCTTTTGGAATGGGAATATCTATCCAATGACTGTATTACCAATGTATCTTGAGAGTAAATAACTTGATTTACTTTTTAGGTTCATACGTTAAAGAAACTTACTTTGAGTCTCAGGTGAGACTTTGGACTTTAGACTTTTGAGTGATGCTGGAGTGATTTAAGACTTTGGGGGACTATTGGGAAAGCATGATTGTGTTTTGCAATTTGAGAAGGACAAGAGATTTGGGAGGCAGGGACAAAATGATATAGTTTGGATGTTTGTTCTCCTCAAATCTCATGTCAATATGTGATTCTTGATGTTGGAGGTGGAGCCTGGTGGGATATGCTAGAATCATGGGACTGGATCCCTTATGAATGGTCTGATGCTATCCTCACAGTAATGAGAGAGTTCTCACTCTGTGAGTTAATGAGAGATCTTTTTGTTAAAAAGAGCCTGATACTTCTTTTTTCTCTGGCTCCCTCCAGTGCTATGTGACTTCCTTCTCCCCCTTTGCCTTCTTCCATGATTGTAAGCTTCCTGAGGCCCTTACCAGGCCATGCTTCCTGTACGGCCTGCAGAACCATGAGCCAAAATAAACCTCTTTTTAAAAATAAATTACCCATTCTCAAGTATTCCTTTATAGCAATGAAAATGGACTAACACATCAAGGTAGGGAATGCTACTTATATTCACGAACAGTATCTGTGAGTTTAGAAAAATACGTATCAAGATTCTAAGAGAAATGAAGGTATTTTCCTTTGAGCAGAGACTTTATAAGAGAATAAGGATCAAGGAAGATGTATGGCATTCTAGGGGAAAAATAAAACGCAAGTGATGAAATCACAAGTGATCATAGTTAAAAAGGTGGCACTATAACTAATAAATTATTTTGGCCACAGAAAAACTTTCCAGTGAGCAATGACTTCAAAAGGAAAATATATCAAACAGCAAGAAAAAAATACAAAATAGTGTCCTAGAACTGTAAAACTAAACAAAGAGGATTAAATCCCAGAATAGACTGAAATAAAGCATACTAAGAGCAACCTAAGGCTTTTAAAGCCCAGAATAAAATGAAAAAGATGGAATAGAACCAGAGCTTGAGTTGTAATGTTAATAGCCAATAGACATCAAGTAGAGAAACAGAGCTTCAATTTTCTTCTATTTTCTTTTGTAAGAATAATAATTCTATCCACTGGAAACAAGAAAAAGATTTTTTAAAGAATAATAATCTTTAATCTTTAGTATCCCACTCACTGAAGAAGTGGTAAAGAATATTTGAATTCTAGAAAGAAAACAGAAGAAACCAGAAAGCTGCAGAAGAATAAATTCTTCAGCTTCCATAAAGATAAAATTTAAGATGCTCCAAATTATAGCACCTAATGTAGATCCCCAAAATGCCTAGTCCGGATTAGAAAACAGATGGTCTGTGAACACTCAGAAAAGGAAGCACATAACATTTGGTCTCAGCATGATCTCTGTAAATGAAAGATGACAAACTAAATTTATTTCCTTTTTTGATATAGCTCCCAGACAGCTAGATGAAAGAAATGCCCCGAACACAATACATCTGGAATGTAGAAAAACATTTGACAAGTTTTCAAATGTCCTTGTGGACAAGCCAGAGCAATGTGGGCTAGCTGATAGTGCACGGGATGGACGTGAGCCTACCTCTGTGTGCATACCCAGGGTGGTAATTTATGAATCAGCGTCAGGCAGGTGGAAACTGTCTAGCACCATGTCCCAATGCTCTTTTCTTAGCCTTGTTTTATTCAACCTATTCATCAATATCTGCTTGAGCTCTTGTTGTAGCTGTGTGTAAGCATATCCAAAGCAGAAGAGAAATTCACTAGCATTTATTCAGCAGCCACTATATGTTTGTCATAGTGCATATATTATCTAAATTTATCTTTATAACAGCCCTATAAGGTAGAGGGTATTAGCCCTATTTTACTAGGAAGCAAATTGGAACTCAGAGAGTTGAGATACTTGTCTCATAACCAGCACATAGCTGAACAAGGAAATAGGTTTGTGTAATTCAAGACTTTATGGCCTTTCCACTGTATTATGCTATCTCAAAATAAAGATCAACTGCAGAATGTGATTATCATAAAAATTATTGCTGACTCCTGTTACATTAATAGTCATTTAGTCACCTGATTAATGGAGGCAGTTATTTAACCATGCTCTGCAGTGGTCTGACTATACCCGGAGTTATGAGTGAAGGTCTGTATTACATGTTCAGAGAGACATATAAAATGCAGAGTGTTGAGATAATAACTTGGTTTGGGAAACCAGTTATATGACTAGTTGTCTGGCCAATAGAAGACATATACAGTTAGGATCGTTGTTTTTGAAAACCAGAGGGTCTATAAGGGAAAGGAAATATCCCACAGAGTCTAAGTAGTAAAAAGTAGTAAATTACAGAACAAATAAGTAGCAGTTACAAGAACAGGGCACTATGTAATAGCACTATGTAGATAAGAGGACATTACAAGGAAGTGAATATTCTATCTTGTAGGGTATCTACCTCTTTGTAGTTGAGCAAGCAATAAGGAGCATCAATTTTCCAAGCCGTTGTAAGGGAGATTTTTTTTTTTTTGCATTGGATGTGAAGTTGGACAAGATGACTCCCTGAGATTTTACATTGTTTTTTTGCATCTTTGTCCCTAGTGCCCCGGTAATAGCTCACCCTCTCAGGCTTGTAAATTTACTGTGAACCACAACTACCAAGTCCGTCCTCCCTCCCTCCCTCCCTCCCTCCCTCCCTCCTTCCTTCCTTCCTTCCTTCCTTCCTTCCTTCCTTCCTTCCTTCCTTCCTTCCTTCCTTTTTCTTTCTTTCCTCTGTCACCCAGGCTGGAGTGCAGTGGAGTGATCTCAGCTCACTGCAACCTCTGCCGGTTCAAGCATTTCTCCTGCCTCAGCCTTCCAAGTAGCTGGGATTAAGGCTTGTGCCACCATGCCTGGCTAACTTTTTTGGATTTTTAGTAGATAAGGGGTTTCACCATGTTAGCCAGGCTGGTCATGAAGTCCTGACTTCAAATGACCTGCCCGTCTCAGCCTCCCAAAGTGCTGGGATTACAGGCATGAGCCACCGTGCCCAGCCCTGTAGCATTATTTCTATATTATATAATATACTATAAATATATTAAAATAGGATAAGCAAGCCATTCATTTTATTCATTTAGATAAGACCAGTGTTTTGACATTATTATGCCCAAACTACCTAACCACCATATCCCCAATTTTACCCTAAAACGATTTATACAAAACCCTTCTCTTTTCAACTGTCTTTTTCACATTTTCAATTATACTTTTCTGTCAAGACTTCATTTTTTTCTTTATTTGAAACCACTCTAGCCTACAATGACCTTACCACTCTCAAATTCTAAGCTTCTAGCCGTATTGTACTCACTATCAGATAATTTGCTGGCATCTTATATTATGTCTTAATTTATTATACTTTATAATAATTTTTAATTTTTGTGGGTACACAGTAAGTATATGTATTTATGGGATATGTGACATGTTTTGATACAGGTATGTGATGTTTAATAATTACGTTATGAAAAATAGGGCATCCATTCCCTCAAGCATTTATCATTTGTTTTACAAACAATCTGATTGTATTCTTTTAGTCATTTTAAGCCATTTCCTGTTTGCCCTGAGAAATGAGTGCTGGCAGGGAGCTACACATTTTTTTTTTCCTAAATGGAAAAATGGGTGAAAATTGTACTATTAAATTATTATTGATTATAGTCATTCTGTTGTCTAAAACAAGGCCTTATTCATTCATTCTAACTATATTTTTGTACCCATTTATCCACTCACCCTCATACTGTCCTTCCCAGCCTCTGGTAACCATCCTTGTACTGTCCATCTCCATGAGTTCAATTGTTTTGATTTTTAGATCCCACAGAGATCATGTAAAGTTTGTCTTTCTGTTCCTGGCTTATTTCATTTAATAAGATGTCCTCCAGTTCCATCCTCATTGTTGCAAATGACTGAATCACATTCTTTTTTCTGAATGTGTCTTTTTGCTATTGAGGACAGGGTTAATAGCTTAATGTCTTGTATCACAAAATAAGTCCTTTTTATCCATAAAGGTATGACCTAAATGCTCCCAAGTTCTTAAAAATATTTAGAATTTAAAACATTCTATTTTGGCCTCAAACTTAAACTTTGCAAATCAAATGTTTAAAAAAACTGCACATTAAATGTTTAGTTAATAAACTTAGAATATATTAGCAAATAAATTTCACTCTATAAATTTTATCTAATATAACATATGTATATTTGTGTTTTATATGCTGATATGCTGTGGGTTGAGGGGGCATGGAAAAAAGGGTGAAATGATCTTATGATCTTATTTCACACAACATATCACTCTGGTTAGGCACATAGCAATTGCTGAAATAATTCTTGCTTAATTAAATTTGATTGATTTTAACAACAGACTTAATTTAAAGCTACATTAATAAAGATACTACAGTAATAATGGGCAGATAAACATAAATAAATGGAACTGAACACAGAATTCAGGAATAGATCCACACATTTATGGTCAATTGATTTTTGATAAAGATGCAAAGGCAATTCAAAGGGGAAAGATAAGTCTTTTCAACAAATTGTGCTGGTACATCTGATATTTGTGAGATAACAAAAATGAGCATTAATCATTTTCTGACATTACACATACACCAAAATAAATTGAAGTTAACCATATACATAAATACAAATGCTAAAAAAAAACAAAGCTAGAATAAATGTAGGATAACATTCTTGCAACCTTGGGGGTAGACCAATATTTCTTGGAACACACACAAAAAAGCATCATTAAGAAAAAAAAAACACCTGATATATTTGACTTCATAAAATTAAAACCTATTTATCTTTAGAAGGGTAATTCTTATAACTCAATAACAATAAGAGAAAGACACCTATCAAAAATAGATAAAATATTTTAAGAGATACTTTGCCACAGAAAATACACAACTGGCCCCAAACTACGTAAAGAGATGGTCAACATCACTAGTAATCAGGGAATTGCAAATGAATACCTCTATGAGAGGGGCTTTCACTTCTGATCAAGATAGAGTAACAGGTATCAAATTCATATGGAACCAAAAAGGAGTCCAAATAGCAAAGACAATCCTGACAAAAAAGAAGAAAGCTGGAGGCATCACACTACCCAACTTCAAACCATGCTACAAGGCTACAGTGGCCAAAACAGCATGGTGCTGGTACAAAAAGAGACACATAGACCAATGGAAGAGAACAGATAACTCACAAATAAGACCACCCACCTACAACCAACTGATTTTTGACAAACCTGTCAAAAACAAGCAATGAGGAAATAATTCCCTATTTAATAAATGGTGCTGGGAGAGCTGGCTAGCCACATGCAGAAAATTCAAATTGGATCTCCTCTTAACACACTATACAAAATTTAACTCAAAGTGAATTAGAGACTTAAATGTATAGCCCAAAACTATGAAAAATCCAGAAAAAAATCTCGGAAATACCATTGGGGTCATAAGCACATAAGACATCAGATTGCTCATAGGAAACAATGCAAATGAAAACACAATGGAGCAACATCTTCAAAACACAACAGAAGAAAATTGTTAACTCGTAAGTCTAAAATATCTTTCATATATTAAGAAAAAATAAAGATATTTTCAAATATACAGAAACTAAACTAAATTCTCATCCGCAGAGCCACACAATGGCAATGTTAATGGAAGTCCTTCAGGCAGAAGGACAGAGTATCTTTGCTTTTCACAGAACATGCAGAACACATTCCAGCCTCTAGGCCTTTGCACTTGCCATTTCCCCTGTCTGGGGCTCTCCTATTGCAGACTTATGAATGACTTACTCCATTCCTCCACGCATGTATCCTCTGTTCCAACATCTTTTCCTTTGAGAGACTTTCCCCAAGTACCTGAATTAAGATAACACCTTCTACAAACCCTCACTCTGTTTCTCTTTATATCACTTACCACATCAACAAATTATATTGATTGTAACCTAGCACCCTCCCTTTTACTTTTTGACCCAGCTAGTGGTTACACTATGTGTTCACTTGTGAAAATTTATAGAACTGTACAATTATCATTTTTGCATTTTTATATATGTGTTTATTTATAGTTTTTCAGTGGCTCATACCTCTAATCCTAGAAGTTTGGGAGGCCAAGGCAGGAGGATCGCCTGAGACCAGGAGTTCAAGACCAGCCTGGGCAATATAGGGGAACCCCCATCAGTACAATAAATAAAAATAAAGGCTTTCATTTACAATAATGGTAGACCAAGTAATTTGGGCTAGATCTTCTACTGAGAACATCTAGAAAAGCTGACAACTAAAAATTTAAAAAAACAACTGAGCTGGGTACAGTGGCTCACACCTGTAATCCCAGCATTTTGGGAGGACAAGGTGAGAGGATCGCTTGAGCCTCAGAGTTTGAGAATAGCCTGGGCCACATATGGATACCCCATCTCTACAAAAAAAAAGATAAAATAAGAATAAAGTAATTAAAAACACCCTCTTGAAGACATCAGTGAGCTGGCAACAATGAAGAATTCCTAAGGAAGCACAAAAACTTTGGTAAGGGAGCTGTTTTCCTCTCTGCTCCATTCTGTTTTGTAAGTAGTTGCTGAGATGTCAAATGGCCATGTTGATAAACATAGCCATTTTAATAAAAACATTTAAAAAATAAAACCACAGTGTGACACTACCACACAGTCATTAGAATGGCTAAAATTACAAGTACTGTCATGACTAAGGATTGAGGAAGATGTTGAACAGCTGAAATTCTCATTCACTGCTGGTAGGAATGAAAAATTATACAGAAACTTAAACATGGTTTGGCAGTTTTATCTAAAAGCTTAACGTCTCCTAACCATTCTATACCTAGACATCTTGCCCCATAAATTAAAACATATATTCACACAAAGACATGTATACAAATGTTCCTTGCAGCTTTGTTCATGATAGCTAAGAACTGGAAACAACTCATCAAATGATGAATATCTATTAAGAGCTGAATGAAAAAATAATAAATGTAATTGTATATGATTAAATTCTACTCAACAATAAAAAGGTATGAACTACTGCTGATACCACAAAATGTGAATAAATTTCAAAATTAATATGCTAAGTGAAAGAGGCCAGACACAGGCTAGGATGTACTGTATGACTATATCTATACAAAATTATAACAACTAGAAGTAATCTATAGTGACAAAAGGAAAATTGGTGGTTTCCTGTGTCTGGGAGCAGAAGGAGGGATGAACTGTAAAGGGGTATGAGGAAACTTTGAGAATAATATAAAAGATTATGTATCCTGATCACTCCATGAGTAGACATCTTTCAGAAGTCATTAAATTGTGCCCTTTAAATGAATGAGGTATATCGACATAAATCATACTTCTTGGACATTGATTCAAAATGTAGCGTTGCTTGGTTCTCTCTTGTAGACACTTCTTATCTTCTGCACTTTTACTTTTCTTCCCATGCCTTTACCTAGTCTCGGCACTAGAAAAGCACAGTGAATAACATATAGAACTTTCTCATGTTTGGCTCCAAATTATGTATTAGCACAGGTTAGAAGTCTGAATCTGCCTCAGTCAAGTCATTTTCTCTCAAAAACTCTGCTATTCTAAGAAATTCTTTCTGTAGTTTCCAATATGTGACACTGCCTGAGTTTGGCTCTCCAGCTTTACTGGGGAAATGAAGTAGCAATATGCTGGTAATGGATATGCGTTAACTACATGCAATTACCATTCCGGACCACATGGATCAGACTGAATACCATCACCTGAAGCTTTCTGCCATGTATGTAAAATCCATAAAAATGGTAATTTGAGAAAAGGCAAGATTTAGTAAGTTATGGAAACAGAGACCTGCTCTCCGGGCATTATTATGTAATGAGAGTTTGTTCTCACAAAGCAAGGCTTTTAACTAGCAGTTTCATTTGCCAAATGTGGTCTCCCACTGGAATACTCAGTTAACGCTACGGTTCAGTACAATTGTACAGCTTTCAGGGAGATGCAAGTTGTTGCACAGAAGTGGACCCTTTTCTCTCTAGATCATGGAGGTTTATTTGAGCAGCCTAGTAAATCTGGCGATTTCGTTTGTAATATGATGGTAGTTTCCTCGTTACTGAGAGCATCCTTCATTTGTTAAGAAAAAAGAAGTACTTTCTATTAAACTTTAGCCTCACTACAGTCTTGTGTATTAAATGAAACAAGTGTTATTTTATTTTTATGGATAAATATCAAACAAAGTCACAGAGAGATTGAGTAAAGGACAATGAATGCAACCTATAGAGCAGTCTGATTTGGATTTGGATGCCAGCTCTGCCAATTTCTTTGAGCAAGTGACAATCTATTAGAGCTTCATGCATTTTCTTTGTAAAATAAGGATACACATATTTACCTGACAGATAGCATGTAGTAAGGATAAATATATGCATAAAATGCTTCATATAGTTTTTACAATACCCAAGACATAAGCTATATTATCCAAGATACAGCCTCTACACAAAAGATACATCTTAGATAAACTATATCATGATGAACTAACTTAAAATTAAGAGCTACTAACCATGTTAATTAAAAAGGTGTATTAAGTATCCACAAGGAAAAATATATCACACTGAAATGATCAGGAAATAACTGGCTTTTCTGGGGGGAAAAAAAAAAAATGGCTTACTACCCACCTCACCACCCACAACTCCACCCCCTGCCGAGTACTCCCAAATGCTGTGCATGGGGAAAGTCAAATAACTGTCAAGTAAAATGACAAAGTATAACATTTTTAAAATAAATGTAGATGTAGCACAACCTGAAAAACTCAAATATCTTAGACTCACTTAAAGCAATTGTGAATTGACAGAAACTAATGACGGCAATAATTCTTAAAATTAATGAGTGTTACATAGAGTTCATTTTCTGATTCAGCATGAACTCTACAGAACCTCATTCTATAAAATAATAAGAGGTAATTCCTGACTTATTTACATAATCTGACATTTTGCAAGTGATGAAAGTGATGGCTGGGATACCACTTCGATAGCAGATTAATTTCCTTTGAACTTAATTTACTATCTAGTGACAACCTAAAGTTGGGTTATTTTGCTTTATACTAGTGTAACAATTTTTCATTTGTAG
Source organism: Mandrillus leucophaeus (assembly GCF_000951045.1). NCBI lineage: Eukaryota > Metazoa > Chordata > Mammalia > Primates > Cercopithecidae > Mandrillus > Mandrillus leucophaeus. The sequence continues at coordinate 1,999,600 of NW_012105043.1, forward strand.
AAATACAACAATTTATTTTCTAAATATACTTTCAGAGTGTCCTCTGCAGAGGCAGGCCAATTAATCCACTGGATTTAAAGGGATGCTACAGTCAAGACTTCTAATGTAACATAACATGTTCAAAAGAATTCACAGGCTGTGAAATCAGGTGGATGCTGGATTAATTCCCAGCCTGGATGTGTACATTATCTACAATCATGAATAAAACCCTTAACTTTATTCAGTCTGTTTATCTATTCACTAGGAATAACAATAGTTATCTCACAGGCGTATTGTAGAACTAAGGTAAGATTTTTAAATTGCCTTTTATGTAGTAGACACTCAACAAATAGTAATTCTTTTAGCACATGGAGGAATACTGGGCTATTTACCAACCAACACCGATTTTTCCAATATTATTGTTCTCACATCACATTTATATCTGTGTATCCACTAATTTGTTATTAACATGGATTACTATTAACAAGATAAATGAGTCCCTAAGGCTCTAAAAAATTACCAAAGGATGGAAAGTAACTACTGGTCTTTATGTTTCTAAGGACACAAAATTCACAATGTACTTGGCAGGAATTTATTGCCCAATGAGGTAATCCAGACTTATAACCTGCAATGCCCGCTTCATATCATGGGCTGTGCCTTGCAGAATCAGCAAAACAACTTGGCAAACTACTAAGGCTACATTATTCTATCAAGGCTCAAGTTGCTCTAAATGTTATAGGGAAATAAAAGTATTGAGGCTTTATTTGAAAAGTGAACCGAAATACTTTCTTTCTCTATAAGATATCCAACAGATATCTTGGAGGAGGTATGCTAGAGCTAGATGTGGATCATGATCTCCAAAGCCTATTTGTCTTTAGAAATTTAAAGGCATAGAAAAGGAAATAAAATCTTTTCTCTTTTCCTTTCTTCCTTCTTTCTTTCAATCAATATTTTTTTGAGAATATATAGACCTATCATGATTCTAGACACTAAGGAAATAGTAATAAACAAAATAGATGGGAATGAACATGTCAGTAAGGGAATCAGACAGTAAAAATAAGTATTAAGTGGTCCGCATGCTGCTGAGTGCTATGTAGAAACACAAAACAGGGTCTGGAAGACAGGAAAACCTGGGATGAGGTTGCTTTATTGATATTTTACAAAAGGCAATCAGGAAGATTTCACTGAGAGGACAGTATTTGAGTAGAGGAAGTGAGAGTGAAAATGTAAGGAAGAGCATTCTATACTTAACAGATGAACAGATAAAGAGCATATTCTTTTGGAGGTCCATCAAATAATTGAGACTATCTGGAATGAGTCAGGAAAGAAATGGTTGGTAAAAATCTAGAGTTAATGAGGACCAGATCATTAAGGGATTCCTAAGCCGTTATAATGACACCAGCTTCCATTCTAAATGAGATGGGATGCTACAAAGCTTTTGAGCAGCGGTCTGATGTACTCTAATTCATGTTTTTAAAACACCACTCAAAGTTCTCTTTTGAGAATAAACTATACAGGGAGGCTAAGTAGAAAAAAAAAAAACACGTAAGGGACAATTGCTATAAACCACATGAAATTTAGCAATGACTTGTACTTTAATAGGAGCGAAAGAGTTGGTGTATTTTGAATATAATTGAAAGGATAAGCTTTGGTTTGGTTTTGGATTTTAAAATAATGAGAAAAGTAAGTTTTGCTCTTGGAATAGTAGGATGGAATTGACATTTCCAAAGATTGAGAGGAAAACAGATTCATATTGGAGCAGAAAAAAATAAGTTTGATTTGGACATTTCAAATTTAAGATATGTGTTACACATCCAAGTGAAGATATGAGCAGAACAGTGCATTGAATTTATCCTGAAAAGATTAAATGTCCTTTTAAAAAGTAAATATTGCAATAGTTTTTAAAAACAGCGTGGTTAATGTTAAGTTAGTTTTAAATTTTCAGTAAAATATGATGTGTCTTAAAAGGACTGTACTCCCCAAAGCATTCCTCACTAGGAATTCTACTAACCTAATACATAATTTTTTAGAACCAATATATTAAATTTTTAAAGTTACTTCAAGGTTTAACTCCAGGCGCCTTTTAACTTGGCCATGTAATTTTCCTTCTTTTATAAGATAAGAAAGGAAAACGATATTGGGCTCCTAATGTGTGGCTGTGAGTCTAAACACCTGACTATCCTTAATTCTCACATAAACCCTGTTAGTAGGAGTTATTTCTGTTTGAAAAATAAGAAAACAGCCTTTAAATAATTAAGGGGCTTAACCAAAGATGCCCAAATAACAAAAAGAGCTAGAATTCAAATCCAAAGGACACTGTATTTTTTTTCACTAAAAAATTTGCTTGCCCACAGAGTGATGAAATTAGCCAGAGTGAGAAATCAACCAATCACTTGTACTAAATTGAGAAAGAGTGATGGGATTGAACCAGGGTTGAAATGTGACTGTTATTTTCCTTACTCACTTTAGATCAGGCTTGATCAAAAAGCAGGCTTAGTGTACTATGTAAAATCCTATGTTAATATGGAACCAATTTTAGACATGTTTCATCTACCATTTATACTCAATTTAATTTGTATATTTAAGGTTTGCTCCATAGAGAATCTCTTTCAGTTCTTTCCTTTCCCACAGGACTCTTAATTGCTCTATCACCTCTATGTGGTGCTTCTCCAGCCATGACTCAACGACTTTAAATGACTGTATTTATTTTAAGAGAAACTTTATTGCCTGTAAAAACAGCATGTTCTCCTGCAGCACATCTGTTCTCTCTCTGAGTTTTATATCATCACTTCGCCAGAGGTTTTACTTGATAGTTCAAGGGAACTTGATGTGCTCTGATTCAACTGGATTCTTATTGGCAATGAGTATAATTAACTTAACGTTTAGTACATACTATGTACTTATGACTATGTGATCTTTGCCTGATTCCTTAACTCTGATCCTTAAGGGCTTCATGTGTGAAAAGGAAACAGTCATCCTTGCAAGGATGGGTTATAGCTATCCTCTTTACTTATATTCTATTTTAGTTACCCTTCAGATTAGTGACACACTAATGGTTTTATCTATTATTTACATTTGTACCCAAAGCCATGTATTTGATTTCTTTCTTGTATTTCCAATATTCAGGACTCTTAATGACTTAGAATATCAAAAATGGAGAAAATAGTGTATAATATTTGATGGAATTTGTGCTTGCATCAGATTTTGAAATGAATCTATCTTGCCTTAAAATGTGATTTTTCTAGTGAAGTGTATTTTGGCAGATACTTGCCATTAAATTGCCATTAAATTTAATGGCTGTGTCTTTACCTTAATATATATCAGTTAACATAAGAGCTGGGATCATGATTAATTGTAAACATGGGTGTATTGTTTTGGCATGCTGTGATGTCAAACAAATTCCTAACATCTGATATAGGTTAGCCAGTCTTCCTCTGTCTTTTAATTTTGCCATCTGAAGCATGTAGCTTCCAAGGTTATGGCAGCAGGGAAGAAAGGGAAATGTACAACTGTCAAGAAAGTCATTAATTGTGCTCAAACAGTTCATTGGCCAGGAGTAATAATTTGGCTCCAATCTAATTGCAAGAAAATTCAGTGAGTACCAAATCACTGGTAAAGAGGAAGTATCTCTTTCTCCTTAAGAATTGAACATCAAATTCCTCTATATGCCATCTGGATTCTACTGATTCAAGGAGAACAAATCCCAGCTTAGTAGTTCTGTATCTTACCGAATTTTACAGCAAACAACAATAAAATCCTAACAATGAAATTTATAGCTGGAACACAGAATGCTGGCAGACGTTAACCTATTTTAAATTAACAGGAGCACACAAATATAAATGAATGCATGTTTAATGACAAGAAATATTTTATCCTCCTTCATAGTAAGTATGCAAAAATACATTAATGGTTTTTATAATTGTGCATAATGGAATTTGTTTTCTTTTAGTAAATACTAGCGTTCAATAATTCATTAATCTCTATTAACTCTCAGCTTGAACTGAGTAACAGTACACCTATGGATGATAGTTTTAGTTACTCAAGATATGTCTTGCCTGCAAGCCCTGTATAGGCACTTATCCTTTTTTAAAGTAAAAGAATTCTTAAATCACAGGAAC
>NW_012105043.1:2007246-2009129 GCF_000951045.1 Mandrillus leucophaeus
TGTACTTGGCAGGAATTTATTGCCCAATGAGGTAATCCAGACTTATAACCTGCAATGCCCGCTTCATATCATGGGCTGTGCCTTGCAGAATCAGCAAAACAACTTGGCAAACTACTAAGGCTACATTATTCTATCAAGGCTCAAGTTGCTCTAAATGTTATAGGGAAATAAAAGTATTGAGGTTTTATTTGAAAAGTGAACCGAAATACTTTCTTTCTCTATAAGATATCCAACAGATATCTTGGAGGAAGTATGCTAGAGCTAGATGTGGATCATGATCTCCAAAGCCTATTTGTCTTTAGAAATCTAAAGGCATAGAAAAGGAAATAAAATCTTTTCCCTTTTCCTTTCTTCCTTCTTTCTTTCAATCAATATTTTTTTGAGAATATATAGACCCATCACGATTCTAGACACTGAGGAAATGGTAATAAACAAAATAGATGGGAATGAATATGTCAGTAAGGGAATCAGACAGTAAAAATAAGTATTAAGTGGTCCGCATGCTGCTGAGTGTTATGGAGAAACACAAAACAGGGTCTGGAAGACAGGAAAACCTGGGATGAGGTTGCTTTATTGATATTTTACAAAAGACAATCAGGAAGATTTCACTGAGGGGACAGTATTTGAGTAGAGGAAGTGAGAGTGAAAATGTAAGGAAGAGCATTCTATACTTAACAGATGAAAAGATAAAGAGCATATTCTTTTGGAGGTCCATCAAATAATTGAGACGATCTGGAATGAGTCAGGAAAGAAATGGTTGGTAAAAATCTAGAGTTAATGAGGACCAGATCATTAAGGATCTCCTAAGCCGTTATAATGACACCAGCTTTCATTCTAAATGAGATGGGATGCTACAAAGCTTTTGAGCAGCAGTCTGATGTACTCTAATTCATGTTTTTAAAACACCACTCAAAGTTCTCTTTTGAGAATAAACTATACAGGGAGGCTAAGTAGAAAAAAAAAAAAAACACGTAAGGGACAATTGCTATAAATCACATGAAATTTAGCAATGACTTGTACTTTAATAGGAGCGAAAGAGTTGGTGTATTTTGAATATAATTGAAAGGATAAGCTTTGGTTTGGTTTTGGATTTTCAAATAATGAGAAAAGTAAGTTTTGCTCTTGGAATAGTAGGATGGAATTGACGTTTCCAAAGATTGAGAGGAAAACAGACTCATATTGGAGCAGAAAAAAATAAGTTTGATTTGGACATTTCAAATTTAAGATATGTGTTACACATCCAAGTGAAGATATAAGCAGAACAGTGCATTGAATTTATCCTGAAAAGATTAAATGTCCTTTTAAAAAGTAAATATTGCAATAGTTTTTAAAAACAGCGTGGTTAATGTTGTTAGTTTTAAATTTTCAGTAAAATATGATGTGTCTTAAAAGGACTGTACTCCCCAAAGCATTCCTCACTAGGAATTCTACCAACCTAATACATAATTTTTTAGAACCAATATATTAAATTTTTAAAGTTACTTCAAGGTTTAACTCCAGGCCCCTTTTAACTTGGCCATGTAATTTTCCTTCTTTTATAAGATAAGAAAGGAAAATGATATTGGGCTCCTAATGTGTGGCTGTGAGTCTAAACACCTGACTATCCTTAATTCTCACATAAACCCTGTTAGTAGGAGTTATTTCTGTTTGAAAAATAAGAAAACAGCCTTTAAATAATTAAGGGGCTTAACCAAAGATGCCCAAATAACAAAAAGAACTAGAATTCAAATCCAAAGGACACTGTATTTTTTTTCACTAAAAAATTTGCTTGCCCACAGAGTGATGAAATTAGCCAGAGTGAGAAATCAACCAATCACTTGTACTAAATTGAGAAAGAGTGATGGGATTGAACCAGGGTTGAAATGTGACTGTTATTTTCCTTA
>NW_012105043.1:2010494-2036832 GCF_000951045.1 Mandrillus leucophaeus
AGTATGCAAAAATACATTAATGGTTTTTATAATTGTGCATAATGGAATTTGTTTTCTTTTAGTAAATACTAGCGTTCAATAATTCATTAATCTCTATTAACTCTCAGCTAGAACTGAGTAACAGTACACCTATGGATGATAGTTTTAGTTACTCAAGATATGTCTTGCCTGCAAGCCCTGTATAGGCACTTATCCTTTTTTAAAGTAAAAGAATTCTTAAATCACAGGAACAGATTTATTAAATTTCAATCGAAGTCTAGGGCTTCAACTTTGAAAAAGATGTTTTAGACACCAAACTGGGCTTTCTTTTGCTGTTTATGGTTTTTGTTTGTTTGTTTGTTTTTTAAATGTAGACAATTCTCAAATTGATTGATTGTCTCTAAAAGGTTGGAATCCTCTAAAATAAAACCAATTTGGCAAAAGCTGTCATAAAATAACTGAGCAACATTGGAAGAGTAAGAAAGAAAATAATAAGAAAATTAAGAAATGTTTGGTCTCTTTGATGAAAGCCAACTAAAATCTGGATTTTTAATGTAAAATTAATTCACCATAGAAATGCTTTTATCATTGGCATTACACTCCCCAAGAAGTTACAATGAAAGTGACAGATGAAGCAATTTCTGGATAATTCCAGAAAGCAAACAAACACAGCAAAGTCTGTATCCATATGTGAGCTTATGCTTCACTGCGATTTTTATATTTCATCCAAGTCTTTGCTCACACATGGACACAGGGAGTTAAGACAAATAACTAAACTTTTCAGGTTGTTAGTAAATGTTCATTAAATTTTACAACATGGTTACTAACCAACTGTGCTTATAGAAAATAGCCCTGTTGAATACAGGTCTATGTAAATATACTGTATGTAATATGAATAATAAGCAAGTGTGGTGAATCTGTGAGCGTCCAAAAGATTATGAGTGGTTTGTGTGTTTTTTACTAATTATATATTTTTCTCATATCATTTTTATGTTGCGACTAGATTTAATTCTGGTGATAATAGTAGTACATGCTTATTGCAAAATATTTGGAAAATAAAGAAAAACAGGAAAAAATAAAAACCTATGAGTAAATATTTCAAGAAGAAAAAAAATGTTTTGGTTTGTTTATTTCTGTTCTTATTCCTAGGAACATATCAATTATGTGAAAATTCAGGCCATCCTATATTTGTCTGATATATAATTTATATTCTCCTCTACTTACAATGTAATTATGACCTGATAAACAAATTGTAAGTCAAAAATGCATTAATACCCCAACAAACCCATTGTAAAGTCAAAAAATTGTAAGTTGGATCATCATAAATAAGGGACTGTCTGTTTTCCAAGTTATTAATGACTAGATGATATGCACAAGCATGTGTACATACATACCATGATACTTAATAGCCCCTATTTTGGATATTTGAGCTACATCTAAAACCTTTACTATTATAGTAAACACTGTACTGAACACCAAAGTATATAAATCTCTATCAACCTATCCCATTTGTTTCTTGATCTGAAATGTTGTTTTAAGGTTGCATGTTGAGCTGTTGATAAATTTTGCCAAGTTACAATGGTATTCCGTGAAACAATCAAAATAATATTTTAGTTATTTAAATTAATAAAATATACACATTACTCATAGAATTGTTTATAGGCATTGAGAAACTGAGTCGTTTAATTTATAAGGAAACTTTGTGAAAAAGAAGGATCTCAGTAAGAGGAGAAATCTAAGATTATTACTGAATGGAATATGTAAGATTTATACATCAGGAGGTTTTGACGATAGAGAATGGGTTAAGTGAAGCAGAAAGTGTGCCAACAGAACAAAGTGAGGAAATGCTCATAGCATGGTTTTACAAGATAACGTATTCCCTTCTGGAACAGAATAGTGAGTAACTCATAATAAAGTAAGAAAAAACAATTCCAATTTATAGGATATGGGAAACAATTAGTATTTGAAAGAAGCAAATAACTGAAGATTGTTTCAAAAAATAGAAGAGGATATTGCTGAAGTGTTTAGGGTTTCTAATATGATTGCAGAATGGAGTTCTAGAAGCATTATTTTAGAAATCTGATTTATTTTATTAGTACTAGTTAAGCAATACCGGTTGAGGAAAGAGCACAATATTGGGAAACAAGATATTGCCAACAGAACTATAAATGTTTTCAGTTATTCTTTCCAATTTCTTATATGTCTTGTGAATTTTTTAGCAAGGCATTGTCCTAGACAATACAGGTACAAAGGTTAACAACAGAAAATCTGCATGTTGTGAGGACTCATAAAGTAGAGGGGAGGGGATAAGTAATTATTAGCGAGTTTATATTATAATACTGAAATATAATGCAGTAAAATAGTAGAGAAATAACACTATAATAATGGGGGTCTTAGAGCAAAACAAAGGAAGTGAACACATTTGTGAGGAAATATCAGAGAAGATTTGATGCTGAGGTGACATTTAAACAATATGTAGGGGTTTTCAAGAAGTCATTCCAAGCATAGGGAAAAGTACACACAAAACTCTGGAGGCCAATACAGGCATGGTGGATTCAGGGAAGCACTATTAGTTCAGTAGGGCTATAGTCCCAGACTGACATTCCACTCAGGTGGAAAGTGATGCCAGATTCAATTTTAAAGATCTTGTAAGAAGTTTGTGTTTTATCAAGTTGTGTCAAAACCTCAATGAAAATTTTAAGCTGGTAATTAATGTCATCAGATGTGCATATTAGAAAGATAATCCTAGCAGCAACGTAGGGAATTGGATGGAAGAGGCAAGAATTGGAAAAAGGTAGATCACAAAAGGGATAGAGTATGCATTTTCAATGAGGGCAATAGAACCCTCAAAGGGGTAAAAATTGGCTAGGGGAAGAGGAATCTTAGCTATTAAAATGATTTGTGAACCGCCAAAGCTCAATCCTATCCCAAACAATTTTATTGCCTGGGATTTAATTTCTCTCATTAGGGAAAATAAATCTAATTTTGGTAGGGAGAATATATTTAATTAAATGTTCTAATGAACAAATAGTGGTTTTAAATTAAAATATATTAGTTTTCCTCTTGGAAAAGGATAATGAGAAAAAGTTAAGAAACATGGTGCTAGACTATTACTCCAATTTTTGTAAAAGAGACTCTTAAGAAGTTGAAATAGGAAATTTTGGAGAAGACATAGGGCAATAAATTGAAAAAATACTTAGGAGGTAAGATTGTTAGTAAAAAATGCCCCCAGCACCTTGTGTTTTCTTATAATGGTTATTCTTATCCAAATTAGACTTTTAAAAGATTATGAGTATCCCAGCAACCTGAGACTCTAGCATTCAATTTGCATCTATAATACAGTAGTATCCCATTGGTCACGGTTTCCCTTTCTGTAGTTTCAGTTGCCCATGATCAACTAGGGTGTGAAAATATTAAATAAATATTTCCAGAAATAAACCATTCATAAATTTTAATTGTGCAACATGCTGAATAACAGGATGAAATGTCACGCCATCTCTGCTCTGACTCATCTGGGATTTGAGTTATCCCTTTGGTGTGTCCACACTGTGTACACTACCAGCCTGTTAGTCACTTAGTACCTCGTCTAAGTTGTAAGACCAAAGAAACAATATATATAAGGTTTTTGAAGTATCTGTAGTTTTAGGCATCCACTAGGGGTCTTGGAATGTGTCCCCCACAGATAAGGAGGTACTACTATAAATTACATCTTTGTGCAATCTAACACCCAAAATTTGAATTAAGTTTGTATGTTGGTTCTTTAAATAAATAGCACAATTAATAAGAAAGTTGTCAAGTAAAATGAGGCACACTGTGGTTTTGTCCTCTTTCTTGACTCACACAGGTAGTACTTTACATATATTCATAGATAAGTAGATTATATAAGCTACTGCAAAATTAGCTTGTGAAGAGAATCCCCTTGATTTTCTGCCTGAATTTTTGTTTAACTTTGAGAGATAAATTTTAAGTGACAAACTGGGGTTACTGCTCTCTAAATAGCTTGATTTAAATGCTCCCCACCCTTTATTCCATAGTAAGTGTTTGAATTATGAGACTGTAGAAAGTCCATGAAATGTATTCTAAAGATGCAGAAAGTGTTAATGGTTGTTTGCTAGAGCTAATTTGTACTAGAAAAACAATGTAAAAATAGTCCACAATAGCGTCTAGCTAAGCCACAGCATATCTACATAATAAAAATCTATGCAGATATAAAAAGAATAATGCATATATGTGTGTATATGTATTTACATACATCATGTATAAATGTGTATATATACATATATGTGTATAATATATAAACATATTATAAACATATTCTGCAACTTTTTTCACCTATGATCTAGTATATATTGACATGTCAAGATACACACAAACATGCACACACAGCAATTTTATACACATATATGTGTGTGTGTATATATATGTAAAGATATACCAGTATTAGGTGAAAAATTAGTTGATTAACCATTGTAAAAATACAATAAATTTACATAAAAAATAGGAAAGACAATAAAAACAGAATATATACTTTTTTGATAAATACACAATTATGTATTTCTATGCAGAAATTGCTGAAATAATATGCTAGAACACATTAATATTAGGGATATGTTTGGATCTGTGTCCTCACCAAAACCTCATGCTCAATTGTAATCCCCAATATTGGAGGTGGGGCTTGGTGGACTGTAAACTAGTTCAACCATTGTGGAAGACAGTGTGGCGATTCCTCAAGGATCTAGAACTAGAAATACCATTTGACCCAGCCATCCCATTCATTACTGGATATATACCCAAAGGATTATAAATGATGCTGCTATAAAGACACATGCACATGTATATTTATTGCAGCACTATTCACAACAGCAAAGACTTGGAACCAACCCAAATGTCCATCAATGACAGACTGGATTAAGAAAATGTGGCACATATACACCATGGAATACTATGCAGCCATAAAAAAGGATGAGCTCATGTCCTTTATAGGGACATGGATGAAGCTGGAAACCATAATTCTCAGCAAACTATCACAAGAACAGAAAACCAAACACTGCATGTTCTCACTCATAGGTGGGAATTGAACAATGAGAACACTTGGACACAGAAAGGGGAATATCACACACTGGGGCCTGTTGTGGGGTGGGGGGAGTGGGGAGGGATAGCATTAGGAGATATACCTAATGTAAATGATGAGTTAATGGGTGCAGAACACCAACAGGGCACATGTATACATATGTAACAAACCTGCACGTTGTGCACATGTACCCTAGAACATAAAGTATAATAATAAAAGAATAAATAAAATTAAAATTAAAAAAAAAAAAAACATAAAAGGGAGCATAAAAGTTTGGAAAATTTGCAGCCTGTGCATATGGTAGAAAAGAAAAGCCTATTTTCAGGGGAGGAATTCAAGCAGGCTGCAGAAATTTGCATAACTAAAAAGAATGCAAATACTAATATTCAAGACAATGAAGAAAAAGCCCTGAAGACATTTCAGAAACCTTCATGGCAGCCCCCACCCATCACAGACCCAGAGGCCTAGGAGGACAAAATGGTTTCATGGGAAATGCCCAGGGCCCCACCATGCTGTGCAGCCTCAGGAACTCCAGCTTCAGCTGTGGCCCAAGGAGGCACAGGCAGGACTTGAGTTGCTGCTTCAGAAGGTGCAAAAAATAAACCTTAGTGGTTTCCATGCAGTGTTAAGCCTGCAAGCATGCACAGTGCAAGAACTGAAGCTTGGGAGCCTCTGCCTAGATTGCAGAGGATGCCTGAAAAAGCCTGTATGTCCAGGCAGAAGTCTGCTGCAGTGGTGGAACACTCATGGAGAACCTCTACTAGGGCAATGCAGAGAGGAATGTGGGTCTGGAGCCCTCACACAAAGTCACCACTGGGGTACTGCCTATTAGAGCTGTAAGAAGAGAGCTTCCATCCTCCAGACCCAGAATGGTAAATCCACCAGCAACTTGCACCCTAAAAAAGCAACAGGCACCCAACATCAGCCTGTGAGAGCAGCTGCAGAGGCTGAACCCTTCAAAGTCACAGGGACAGAGCTACCCAAGTCCTTGGAATCTTATCCTTTTTGTGAGTATTCCCTGGATGTGAGACATGGAGATAAAGATTATTTTAGAGCTTTAAGATTTAATAACTGTCTGCTGGGCTTCAGACCTGCATGGGCCCTGTAACCCCTTTCTTTAGATTTCTCCCTTTTAGAATTGGGGTACTTACTCAATGCCTATACTCCCATTATATCTTGAAAGTAACTAACTTGTGTTCAATTTTACAGGCTCATAAGGGGAAGAAACTAGCCTTGTCTCGATGAGACTTTTGACTTTTAACTTTTGAGTTAATGCTGAAAGAGTTAAAACTTTGGGGGTTATTGGGAAGGCATGATTTTATTTTGCAATGTGAGAAGGACATGAGATTTAAGAGGGGTCAGGGACAGAATGATATGGTTTGGATCTGTGTCCTCACCAAAATGTCATGTTCAATTTTAATCCCCAGTGTTGGAGGTGGGGCCTGGTGAGAGGTGATTGGATCGTGGAGGTGGTTTCTCATAAATGGTTTAGCTCTGTCCTGTTGGTTGCAATAGAGTGAGTTAGCATGAGACCTGGTTGTTTAAAAGTGTGTAGCACCTCCCCTCACCGTCGTCCTCTTCCTCTGGTCATCTAAATGAGCCTGCTTCTCCTTTGCCTTCTGCCATGATTGAAAGTCTCCTGAGGTCTACCCAGGAGCCAGCAGATGCCAACATTATGTTGCTTGTACACCTTGAGGAACTAGGAGCAAATTAAACCTATTTTCTTTATAAATTACCCGGTCTCAGATATTTCCTTATAGCAGTACAAGCATGAACTAATACAATATGTTACTACCAAAGAGTGACAATGAAGAATCAGAGTTAGGGACTGGGAAGTATTTGCTGTTAACGTTTTACTCTTCTGCAGTACATTTTATAACTTGATCATAAAAAAAGTTTACACTTAATTGTTTTACTTCATTATTTGCATTAGTGTTTAGATTGGAAACGTGTATATGATACTTCAAATTCACTCATTAGTATTCCATATGAGCTTGAGAAAAATATGTATGTCAGTATTTCAGTATCAGAGTTTTAAATATGTTTATTGGGCCAAGCTTGATAATTATGTTATCCAAATTTTCTATATTTCTATTCATCTTTTATGCTTCATGATCTATTAGTTTATGAAAAGTATGTGAAAATATTGCTATATAGTAACTGATTTATTAATTATATTAATTCTGACTTTTTTACTTGATATGATTGAGGCTATACTATTGAGTATTGAATACATGTATAAATACATATTTTTGACAATTTGTTCTTTCTATCATCATTGAATAATTCTTGTTAATTTTCCTGCAATTTCTAGCATTAACATTCATGGTTAAATAAACAAGGCTGAGTTTTGCCGTAGAGGTGAAATGGTTTGAATTATCATATATTGCTGGTGGGAGTATAAATTTTATAACCACTTTAGGAAATTATATTTGAATGTAACAACTAAAATCGAATATACACATTCCTTATGATCTGACAATTCTACTCCCAGATGTACACTTTTTTTTTTTTTTTTTTTTTTTTTTTGAGACGGAGTCTCGCTCTGTCGCCCAGGCTGGAGTGCAGTGGCCGGATCTCAGCTCATCGCAAGCTCCGCCTCCCGGGTTCAGGCCATTCTCCTGCCTCAGCCTCCCGAGTAGCTGGGACTACAGGCACCCGCCACCTCGCCCGGCTAGTTTTTTGTATTTTTTAGTAGAGACGGGGTTTCACCGGGTTAGCCAGGATGGTCTCGATCTCCTGACTTCGTGACCCACCCGTCTCAGCCTCCCAAAGTGCTGGTATTACAGGCTTGAGCCACCGCGCCTGGCCCCAGATGTATACTTAACATGCACATGTCTACTAAGCCAACGTATGTAAAAATATTCATGGTGGCATAGTTTATAATATCCTCAAACTGGAAACATTCCAAATATCCATCAACTGTGCATGATGTACACACATTGTAGTAGTAAACTTATACAATCGATGTAATATAGCAATAAAAATGAATTCAGACACGTGAATTAAACCTACAAACTTAAATGTTGAGTAAAAAAGTAAAACCTAAAAAGTACTTGCAAGCAATACTAAACCACATGGAAGTGAGAATAACATTCAACTTTAGGGATAAAGAGGAGATATTGCTTGATAGGGTGTATGAGCAGTGCTTAGGAAAACTGCCAATTATTCTTTCTTTGATTTTGCTAACAGTTACATAGTTTTTTTGTTTTATGGTAATCTATCTGTTATTATGTAAATTTATGTTTTGTGTACCTTCTTGTACATTTAAAATACTCAATGATGAAAAAGCAAAAATAGACCGGGTGTGAGGGCTCATACCTGTAATCACAGCACTTTGGGAGGCCAAGGCGGGCAGATTACCTGGGATCAGGAGTTTGAGACTAGCCTGGCCAACACGGCAAAACCCCATCTCTACCAAAAATACAAAAATCAGCTGGGTGTGGTGGTGAGTGCCTGTAGTCCCAGAGTACAGAAGCTGAGGCAGGAGAATTGCTTGAACCCGGGAGGTGGAGGTTGCAGTGAGCCGAGATTGTGCCACTGCACTCCATCCTGGGCAACAGAGTGAGGCTCCGTCTCAAAAAAAAAAAAAAAAAAAGTAAAAATGAAGTTTTCAAGAAATAGGAATAGATGAATTCTTTTAAAACTATAAAATGTATTTACCTCTCTTGCCAAACCAGCATGATTAATGAGGAAACCATAGAGCATTTCTTGTTAAGTCAGAAACAGGAAAAATAGATTCGTTACACTATTTTGTGTTAAAAATAACTTTTCACTAGAGGTGCTATGCAATTACATTTGGGCAAGAGAATGATATTTGAGATTTTTAAACACGTTAAAAGGAAAAGTTAAAACTTTTCAGTGTTCATAGATTCTATAATTTCATACCTGTGACATCCAAGAGAAAACCTTAAAAATTTCACAGGCTAGTTACTGAAGTATTAAATTGGCAGAGACATCAACAACTTTTCTATATATCAGCAGCAACCTTTTAGAAGATAAATATAAACATCACCGTTTACCATAATAACAACAATAAAAATCAAACTCCTAAGAATACAGTAAAAAGAAAAGTAAGTTATACTCGCAGAATATTTTAAAGTTCTACTGAAAGACACAAAAGATTTGTGTCTTTCACAAATGAAAATAAATAGAATATACTTGGGCAGGACGATTCTGCATCATAAAGGACTCATTTTTCTGTAAGTGATATTATGTTAATGAGATCCTCAGAAAATACTATCTTTGTTCTTTTCACTCCATGGTTCATATGAAAAAAATAGGCTAATAGTAGGACTACACCCCACAGATATTGGTATATGTTTTAAAATCTGAAAATTAAAACACGGTATACAGTTTCATTAGTAAACAAACAAACTGATGTAAAATACTAGAAATTCCAAAGATCAATCAAAATATGTATAAGTCTTACTATAATATAAAATTGGCATCTCAAATCAGGTAGGAAAAAGTTATAATTATCCAGTAGTCTTAAGACAACTGAATTAGCCCTTTGAAAACTAATTTAGATTTATGCCTCAAATTGTAAGGATATCTTCTAAACAGGTCAAAGATTTAATTGACAAAATAGTAAATATTTTTAAATACTATAAGTCATGGAAAAAATTATTTATGAACCTAGAGAGGAGAAGATAGGCCTTTCTAATTATGTCTCAGAATCTAGAAAGCATAACAGAATACATTGATAAACTGTTCTAAATATCGGGGCCATGATTCTCAACAATACCTGTAATAATGTTTACATCCAAAATTGTATTTACACATCAGAAAAATGTACAAATAACAAGAACTAGATAAATTAAAGTTCAGCTTGTTAGGAGAGATGACAAAGGCCAATAACTTTCTGCAGTGGGAGAATTTGTCAATTCTGAGCATGACCTGAACATGAGGCATAACCTAAGCAGAAGGGCTCAGCTGGGGATAAGAGAGAAAGTGGAGTTGGTTATGGTTGTGAACCCTAACATGACAGATCATTATTTAGGGGAGCCTCAAATGCACATCTGCCTTTCCCCAGGAGAAATGTGTTGGCATCTGTCATAGAATAGAAAGCTGGAGGGCTAGGTCTGCAACATCTAAAAAGGGCAGAGTAAAATCTGTGGTCTTGTGGTTCTTAGGAATCAAAGTCCCACTAGAAGAGCAACCCCTGTCAAATACACAAAGTTCCCTTCTCTCTTAAGACATGTACTAGATTCTGAAGCTTCGTGGGCAGAGGCTAAGGAGCTAAACTCAAGACCTTCACAGGACAGAAATGATTCTTCTGGAAATGTTTATTGCTGAGGAGACAAAAATAATAAAATTCAACAAAAACAAAGACTAGAGTAATGCCCAAGGGAAAGGACAAATTGAAGTGAACAGAATCTTTCTAAAACTGCAACTCAGCCAAAACAAGCCTAATTCCTGATTGGTTGAGGTTACCAGTATCTCATCTTATTTGTTGTGTTAGTCATCTCAGACTGCTGTAACAGAATACCATTGAGTGGGTAGCTTATAAACAATTGACATTTATTTCTTACAGTTCTGGACGCTGAAAGTCCCAGAGTAGGGTGTCAATATGGTCCTGGTGAGGGCCCTCTTCCAGGCTGCAGACTGCAGACTTCTTGTATCCCCATGTGGTGGAAAGACAGCAAATTAGCTCTCTGGCCTCTCTTATAAGGGCACTAATATCGTTTATGAAGGCTGCACCCTCATGACCTAATTACCTTGCAAGGCCCCACCTCCAAATACCATCATATTGCGTATTAGACTTTAATGTAGGAATTTTACACAGGAACAAACTCTCAGTCCATGATGCTTGTCTGACAAAGTATATCACTTCTGTTGAAATGTAACATTACTGTAGGATCCTCAGTTCTCTTGCTCACATATCTGACATAGAAAGGAAAATTAGGAAACATGTCAGGGCAGGGAATTATGATCCATTGTCAAGAGGAAAAGCAAACAATAGAAATAATCAAGGACCACAATTCTCCTAGGTTTTTCCCAGTGAAAGACTGGGGAAATCCACCAGGATTATGATGCTGGCCCATTGATGCCTAGTGAAGGATTCTTCTAATAGGCAAATATCGTTTATTGATTTCCACCACCATGACTGAAGCTTTCTCAGAATTGTGCTGCAGTCTGAGGCACTTCTTACCTGATACTTTCTTTCCTCTCTCCCTTAACAGGAGTCTGAAGTCATTGCAGTGTTAAGTCTCTCCCTGTTTACTCCATTCTTCAGAATTGTCTCCCTTAATAAATCTTGCACACCTAATATCTTGCACACCTAATTCCATCTAGGCTTTTGTCTCTCAGAGGATTCAAAAGACATAAATAGTGGATTAAATAATCTATTGCTATGCTTATTGGGAGCCCAGTATAAAAAGGTCGAAAATGTCAACCTAACTTTCATGCTAACGTAAGAAAATGTCAAACAATGAGCAAATCTATTTAAAAAAAAAAAAAAAAAAAGACATTTAAGCTGGTCTAAGTCCCATTACATAACATACTAGCTATTGCTGATTCTTCAAGCCACTGCTGTGCTCTACATCTTAAAAATCTGTAAGCTTTCTGCAGTAGATGTGGACCAGTCCTTTGGAAATGAGTTGTTGAAGGTGAGCAATGCAGTGAGCAGTGTATTCACATCATATTTGGCAGAATCCAATTCCCAGCACCATATAATTGAATAGCTCTAGCCTTCCTGACTGGAATTCCCTTGGAGCTTAACTCCACACTGTTCATTTTCTTTCACCATCTGTTGATAACAATATGCCACCACTCTCTGGGGCTACTGGCCTGCAATCCAGTGGTTGCTGCCTTCCAGAACTGCATGAAAACATTTTCAGAGATCTAGCCTAGTCTCAGGAGAAACACAGAAACAGGGGCACAGACGCACCAGTCATCCTTAATTATAGAATCTGTGCTGCTACTCTAGAGTTCCTAATAATCCTTCCCAGTCACACTTTATCAGCTATAGGTATACATCAGCAGTAAATTTAGTGAGTTAGCTAGCACACTGGTTCAAACTGGCAAATCAGACACAAATCAGAAATCTGTTTGTTTTACCAAAAATATTACAGGATATTGTCTACCAAAAGGCTCATGCAAAACCAAAAGAAATGTTGAATTTTAAAGGCAAGTCCTTCCTTCTATGTCAGAAACGTGCTTCTGGATGAGAAAAGATGAAGTCTCTAAGTATTCATGGAGTTTCTCAGACAGCGCAGAGCATTTAAAGAGAGCGCTGCAGTTTATACTACATTCTCTGGGGAGCCATGCCTCACGGTTGCTGTGTCCTATTTACTAAAGGTAAAAAGAGAGATTCTGCTAAAGGCATTTTCAACATCAGTCCCTTCATCCTAGCAAATGTCATTAATCAATTTACCTGAAGGTCCAGTTGACAAGGTGATTAGACTTGGTCACTTGCCTTCTTTTTTGTCCCCTGGGGTCATGTCCTTGCAAACCACCTCCCTCTCAGGCATGAAGGGATCAAAGGCTAACTGGTTTAATTCATTCCCTGGTGAATACAAACTGTAAGAATGAAAAAATAGAAAAAAAAAAATCCAAAGGAAATTGCTAACAGGGAGCGAAGAAAAGATCTTGAAGAGATATAAAACAAAGAAGACCATGAATTCATTAGCAAACAGAGGTAGAGTGACCTATTCAAAATATATAAGACTTGATGTCATACTTAGGACCTAGTGCTCTCTTGCTCGCTCTCTCTCTCTCTCTCTGTGTGTGTGTGTGTGTGTGTGTGTGTGTATTTTAACTTTTCTTGTGTTATTTAGCCTCTTTGGGCTTCAGTTCCTCAACAAAATGGTGAAATGGTGTTAATATTATCCACGGGAATGCTGTGAGGCTCTAAATGAGGCAAATTATGTGAGGGTGCCTGGTAGAAACACATAAAAATGTTATATTTTGATATTTACTTTTTTTCTATTACTTTTAAAAATAGAAGAAAATACTTTTAAAAGTACTTTTTCCTTTTTAACGGACATAACACAAACATCCCAGGTATCTGGTATCTATTCTTGTATGCTTCACCTATTCTCAAATTCTCAAAATTGGTATTATATTCCCTTGGGGAAATTTTAACTGCTCTTTCTGACCACAGAAGATTAAGCACTAAAGAGGTCAGATGTCAACTCTATAGTGGACTATTACTTTAAAACTAAGTTTATATGGTGCTTTTAACTAATGCTATCTCTCTAAAAGCTAGGGCATAATGACAGTCACAATTTATAAATTAGGAGTTAGGGGAAAGGTCAAATAGTTAATCAGCTTCATTCTAGCTCTTGCCCCTTTTGCACAGATAACAGCAATATTTGTGTGATATGATTACCAAATGCTAAAGCTGTATCTAAGAAAGCTTTTCTCTCAAGATATGCAACTTTCTGCTAAATAATATAGCCTAACTCTTTCTGAATGAAATGAACAGAATCTCATTTGCTATCATTGATAAATAAAAGTCAGACACTAATGTCACATAAAGCATTGTGGCAAGATCTCCAACCAGACACTTGATCTCATGACATAAGGAACAATAAAGGCAATACCCTAGGCTAGTACCAAATTGTTGCTGTTTTCTGGAGAGATGCTTCCTAGGATGGGCCACTTTACAAACAAGTAGTCTCTCTAGGATTGTGTGTGTGTGTGTGTGTGTGTGTGTGTGTGTGTGTTGCTGCTATTTTATGATATTGCTCATTTAAACTTTATATCAGGGTGATAGGGATGTTCTTATGAAGACAGGAAAATAGCTCATACTGCATTATCCTCGTCTAGCATCTCTATGACTCCTAGCGCAGATGTGCACAATGTTGTGATTCATTTTGTTTGTATAAAACAAGTTTATTTTTGAACCCGTCCTGCCAACAGTGATTTTGCATTAACTTCAAGCTACAGTGAGCTTGAAATTATTTCATTTCCTTATTAGATTTTTAATCTTTTAAAAATGAAAATTATTCATAGACAGAACCTCACAAAAGTGAAAATCTTATATTTCTTTTTCAGAGTCCTTGCATGCTCTGCTGACTTCAAATTATCGGTCTCCCACCAAGTGATGCTCTTCTGATGAGTGTAGCATCAACCTACTTGTTAACTGTGGCAACCGAATGTCATGATAAGGAAGTCATGTTCAAATGAGACTAGAATATGTTAACAATTTGGGCCCATGGGTGAAGCCCAGTGCTTTTTTGTTTATATTTAAATTAATAGGTTTATTTTTGGAGTAGTTTTACAGAAAATTGAGCAAGTAGCATACAGAGTTCCCTTACAGTCCCTCTCTTTCTGACTTAAAGTTTCTCCTAGTATTTTGTATTAGTGAGGCACATTTGTTACAACTAATGAATAAGTATTGATACATTGTTATTAACTAAAGCCCATGAGTTACCTTAGGGCTCACATTTTGTGTTGTACAGTTATATGGGTTCTGAAAAATGTGTAATGTCAAGAAACCACCTGTACAGAATCATACAGAATAGTTGTACCACTCTATAAATATCCTGCAACCCACTTATTTATATGCCTTCTTATCTCTCCTGAACCCCCGGCAACCACTGATCTTTGTTTATTTCTAAGTAACTTCTCTAATTTTTAAAGTTTTTTTAATTTTTAATTTTGGTGGGTGCATAGTAGGTGTATTATTTCTTGAGTACATGAGATATTTTGATACAGGCATGCAACACAATAATCACATCACTAAGAATGAGATATTCATCCCCTCAAGCATTTATCCTTTGTGGTACAACCAATCCAATTCTACTGTATTATTTTGAAGTATACAGTTAAGTTATTATTGACTATTGTCACCTTGTTGTGGTATCAAATACAAGATCTTATTTAATTTTTCTGTTGTATGTACCCATTAATTATACCCAACTCACCCCCACTCCGCCACTACATTTCCTAGCCTCTGGTATCCTTCTACTTTATAGCTACATGAATTCAATTGTTTTCATTTTTAGATCCCACAAATACATGAGAACACGCCATGCTTGTCCTTCTATGATATCTGGTTCCATCCATGTTATTTCAAATGACAGGATCTCATATTTTTATGGCTCAATAATACTCCATTGTGTATAGATGCCACATCATTTTATCCATTCATCTATTGATGGACACTTATTTTGTTTCCAAATTTTGGCAATTGGGAACAACACTACAACAAATATAAGAGAGCAGATAGCACACCAATAAACTGATTTCCTTTCTTTTGGTTATATACCCAGCAGTAGAATTGCCAGATCATATGGTAGCTCTGTTTTTAGTTTTTGGAGGAACATACACACTGTTCTCTATAGTGTTTGTACTAATTTACATTCCCACCAAGAGTGTGCAAGGGTTCCCTTTTCTCCACATCCTCACCAGCATTTGTTATTGCCTGTCTTTTAGATATAAACTATTTTAACTGGGATGAGACGATATCTCATTGTAGTTTTGATTTGCATTTCTCAGATTATCAATGAAGTTGAGCACCTTTACATATACCTGTTTGCCATTTTTATGTCTTCTTTTGACACATGTCTATTCAAATATTTTTCCCATTTAAAAAAATCAAATTATTAGATTTTTTTTCCTATAGAATTATTTGAAATACTTACATATTTTTGTTATTAATCCCAATCAGATGGGTAGTTTGCAAATATCTCCTTCCAGTCTGTGGATTGTCTCTACACTTCGGTGATTGTTTCCTTGACTGTGCAGAAGGTTTTTAACTTGATGTGATTCCATTTGTCCATGTTTCCTTCAGATTCCTGTGCTTGTGAGGTATTGCTTAAGAAACTTTTGTCCACACCAATGTCCTGCAGATTTACACTCCCATGTTTTTCTGTAGTAGTTTCTTAGTGAGGTCTTACATTTAAGTGTTTATTCATTTTGATTTGATTTTCCACATGGTGAGAGATAAAGAGTCTAGCTTCATTCTTTGCATAGGATACCGAGTTTACCCAGCACCAATTATTAAAGAAATTGTCTTTTCCCAAGTGTATGTTCTTGACACCTTTGTCAGAAAGGAGTTCACTGTAGGTGTGCGGAGTTGTTTCTAGGTTTTCCATTGTATTCTATTGGTCTGTGTGTCTGTTTTGATGCCAGTACCATACTGTTTTTGTCACTACAGCTCTGTAGTACAATTTGAAGTCAGGAAACGTGATTCCTTCAGACCTTTTTTTTTTTTTTTTTTTTTTTAACTTAGGATAGCTTCCGCTATTCTGGGTCTTTTGTGGTTTCATTTAAATTTTAGGATTGTTTTTCTATTTCTGTGAAGAATTTTATTAAAGTTTTAATAGGGAATTACATTGAATCTGTTGATTACTTTGGGGAGTATGGACATTTTAACAATATTGATTCTTCCACTCCATTAATATGGAATATCTTTCAATTTTTTGGTGTTCCCTTCAATTTTTCTCATCAGTGTTCCATAGTTTTTGTTATAGAGCTCTTGCATTTCTCTTGTTAATTTCTAAGTATTTAATTCTATGTGTGGGTATTGTACGTGGGATTACTTTTTTTTCAGATTCTTCACTGTTGGCATGTGGAAATGCTACTAATTTTTGTATGTTGATTTTGTATGCTGCAACTTTACTGAATTTATCAGTTCTAATCATTCTTTGATGGAGTTTTTAGATTTTTTCAAATATAAAGTCATATCATCTGCAAACAAGGATAATTTGACATTTTCTTTTTCTTTTTGAATTTGGATGCCATTTATATCTTTCTTTTGCCTAATTGCTCTAACTAGAACTTCCAGTATTATGTTGAATAATGGTGGTGAAAGTGAGTATTCTTGTCATGTTCCAGATCTTAGAGGAAGGCTTTTAGGTTTCCCCATTCTGTATGATACTAGCTGTGGGTCTATCTTATATGACTTTTACTATGTTGAGGTACATTCCTTCCATCCTCAGTGTTTTGAAGGTTTGCATCATGAAGGGATATTGAATTTTATCAAATGCTTTTTCAGCATCAATTGAAATCATCATATGGTTTTTGTCCTTCATTCTTTTGATATGATATGTCACATTAATTGATTTGCATATGTTAAACCATCCTTGCATCCTAGAGATAAATCTTGCTTGGTCATGATGAATGTGATGAATGATCTTTTTAATATTTTCTAAAATTTGAATTGCTAGTTTTGGGGGGGTATTTTAGCATCAATATTCATCAGGGATATTGGCCTGTAGTTTTCTTTTTTTGATGTCTCTTTGTCTGGTTTTGGCACCAGGGTGATCCTGGCTTTATAGAATGAGATTGGAAGTATTCCCTCCTACTCTATGTTTTGGAATAGTTTCAGTAGAATTGATATTAGTTCTTCTTTAGAGATTTGGTACAATTTAGCATTGACATCATTGTATCCTGGGCTTTTCTTTACTGGGAGACTTTTCATTATGGCTTTAATTTCATTACTTGTTATTGTTCTATTCAGGTTTTAGATTTCTTTGTGATTCAATCTTCAGAGGTTGTATGTGTCTAGGAATTTATAAACTTCTTCTAGATTTTTCCATTTATTGGCACATAGTTGCTCATAAGCGCCACTAATGATCCTTTGAATCTCTGTGGTATCAATTTTAATGTGTTGTTTTTTTATCTCTGAATTTATTTATTTGGATTTTCTCTCTTTTTTTCTTAGTCCTCCTAAAGGTTTGTCAATTTCTCTTAACTTTTCAAAAAAACAACTTTGTTTTATTGATCTTTTGTATTCTTTCCTTCATTTCAGTTTCATTTATTTGTGTTCTGATTTTTTTTTTCCTTCTTACTATTTTGGGATTGGTTTGCTCTTGCACTTCTAGTTTTCTAAGATACATTGTTAGATTGTTTATTTGAATTGTTTTCTCTTTTTTGACATAGGAACATACAGCTAAAAACTTCCCTCTTACTACTGTTTTTGCTGATTCCATAGAATTTAGTATGTCATATTTCCATTATCACTTGTTTCAAGACATTTTTTCATATCCTTCTTAATTTCTTCATTGACTCAGTGATCATTCAGGAGCATATTGTTTAATTTCTATTTATTTGTATAGTTTTCAAAATTCCTCTTGTAATTGATTTCTAGTTTTATTCCATCACAGTCAGAGAAGGGGTTGGATATTCTTTCATTTTTTTGAAGGTTCCAGACTTGTTTTGTGATGTAACAAATAGTCTATCATTGAGAATGATGCAAGTCCTGAGGAAAAGAATGTGATTCTGTAGTCATTGGATATAATATTCTGTAAATATCTTTTAGCTCCATTTGGTCTATAGTACAGATTAAGTCCAATGTTTCTTTGTTGATTTTCTTTCTAGAAGATATGCCCAAGGCTTAAAGTGGGGTGTTAAAGTCTCTAGTTACTATTGTATAGTGGCCTGTCTCTCTCTTTAGCTCGAAGAATATTTGCTGTATATATCTGGGTGTTCCAGTTTTGGGTGCATATATATTTACAACTTTTATATCCTCCTGCTGGATTGACCAATTTATTATTATGTAATGACATTCTTTGTCTCTTCTTAGAATTTTCGTCTTGAAATCTATTTTCTCTGTTATAAGAAATAGCTACTACTTTTCTTTTTTCTGCTTTCCACAGACATGCAATATCTTTTTTCATCCTTTTATTTTCTGTCTGTGTGTATCTTTATAGGTGAATGTGTTTCTTGTACGTAATAGATCAATGGTCTTTTTTTAAAAAAAAAAAAATCATTTCAACTACTCTATATCTTTTGATAGGAGAGTTTAGTACATTTACCTTCAATGTTACTATTGATAAGTAAGGACCTACTCCTCCCATTTTGCTATTTGATTTTGGTTGTTTTGTGGTCTTTTTTCCTTCCTGTCTTACTTTAGAAAAAGTGATTTTCTCTGGTGATATAATTTAGTTTCTTGTTTTTCATGTTTTCTGTATCCATTGTATTTTTCTTGGTTTGAGATCATCATGACGCTTGCAAATACTATCTTATAACTCATTATTTTAAGCTGATGACAAATTAACACTGTTTGCAGAAACAAAAGAAAACTAATGAAAACTATGCCTTAAATTTATCCTTCCACTTTAAACATTTCATTGTTTTTATTTATATCTTATTATACTGTCTTGAGAAGTTTTATTTATTAATTTTATTTAATCATTCTACTTAAGATAACAGTAGTTTGCATACCCCAGTTACATTGTTATAAGATTTTGTGTTTTTCTGTGTACTTTCTATTACCGGTGAATTTTGTACCTTCAGGTGATTACTTATTGCTCATTAATGTCCTGTTGTTTCTGACCTGACTGAAGTACACCCTTCAGAATTTCTTGCAAGACAGGTCTAGTGTTAATGTAATCCCTTAGCTTTTTTTTGTCCGAGAAAGTTTGTATTTCTCCTTCATGCTTAAAGAATAGTTTTATAGGATACACTATCCTAGGGTAAATGTTATTTTTTTCGCCTTCAGCACTTTAAATATGTTATGCCATTCTCTCTTGGCCTGTAATGTTTCCATTGAAATATTTCCTGCCAGACGTATTGGAGCTGCATTGCATGTTATTTGTTTCTTTTCCCTTGCTGCTTTTCGATTCCCTTCTTCATCCCTGACCTTTGGAAGTTTGACTTTTAAATATCTTGAGGTAGTCTTCCTTGGGTTAAACCTATTTGCTGTTCTATAAGTCTTGTATCTGGATATCGGTATTTTTCTCTAGGTTTAGTAATTTCTCTGTTTTTATCTCTTTGAATAAACTTTCAACCCCTATCTCTTCCTCTATTTCCTCTTCAAGGCCAGTCACGCCTATATTTGCCCTTTGTTGCTAATTTTAGATCTTGTAGACATGCGTCATTTTTTAAATGCTTTTTTTCTTCTCTGTGTATTTCAAATAGCCTGTCTTCAAGCTCACTAATTCTTCTGCTGTCTTAATTCTGTTATTAAAAGACTCTGATGCATTCTTCAGTATACCAATTGCATTTTTCAGCTCCAGAATTTCTGCTTGATTCTTTTTAATAATTTCAATCTCTTTGTTAAGTTTATCGGGTAGAATTCTGATTTCCTTCTTTGTGTTCTCTTGAATTTCTTTGAGTTTCCTTAATACAGCTATTTTGAATTTTCTATCTGAAAGGTCACATAACTGTTTATCCAGGAATAGTCCCTGGGCCGTATTTTGTTCATTTGGTGATGTTATGTTTTCCTGATTGTCTTGATACTTGTAGATGTTCTTAAATGTCTGGGCATTGAAGAGTTAAGTACTTATTGTAGTCTTCTAAGTCTGGGCTTGTTTGTACGTGTCCTCCTTGAAAAGACTTTCTAGATATTTGAAAGGACTTGGATGTTGTGATCTATACTGTATCTGCTTTAGCAGGCATCCCAAGCCCGGTACTGATGTGGTTTTTGAAGACTTGCAGAGATAGGACCTTGATGGTCTTTGACAAGATTCAGGAGAATTCTCTGGATTATCAGACAGAGACTCTGGTTCTCTTCCCTTACTTTCTCCAAAACAGAGTCTCTCTCTCTCTCTCTCTCTCTCTCTCTCTCTTTTTCTCTCTCTCTCTCTGTTCTAAGCCACCTGAAGCTGGGAGTTTAGTGACATGAGCACCCCTGTGGTGACACCACTATGAATGTGCTGAATCAAACCTGAAGACAGCACAGCACTGGATCTCACCCAAGGCCTGCTGTAACCACTCCCTGGCTATTGCCTATGTTCGCTCAAGGCCTGGGTGCTCTGCAGTCAGACAGCGGCAAAGCCAGCCAGGCCTGTGTACTTCCCTTCAGGGTGGCAAGTACCCCCATGCTCTAGGCAAGTGTAATGGTGTTGTCTAGGAGCCAGGTACTAGAGTCAAAAATCTTAGAAGTCTACCTGGTGTTCTATTTACTGCGGCTCATCTGGCACTAAAATCCCCAGACACAATACTTCCCACTCTTCCCCTCCCTTTCCAAAGGTGGATGAGACTCACCCCATGGCCACTGCCACCACGGTTCCATGAGCAGTACTTTCAGACTACCACCGATGTTCTCTTAAGACCCAAGGACACTTCCATCAGCTTGTTGAATGCTGCCTGACCTAGGACTCACCCTTCAGGGAACGTGAGCACCCTTTGGCCTAGAGAAGCTCCAGAGATGCAATCCAAGAGTCAAGTCCTGGGATTTGGGACCCCAGTAGTCCACTTGGTGCTCTACGCCCTTGTGGCTGAGCCAGTACCTAAGATGCAAGACAAAGTTCTCTTTACTTTGCCATTCACTTTTCTCAAGCAGAGGGGTCTCTCCCCAAAGCCACCAAAGCTGATAATGTGCTGAGTCTCACCTGAAGCCAGCAAGTCTCAGGGTGTCACTCAAGGCCCTCAGCATAGTACCTGGGTATTGTTGCTGGTTACTCAGGGCCCAAGTGCTCTTCAGTTAGCAAGTGATGAATGCTACCAGGACTGAATCCTTCCCTTCAAGGTAGTAGTTTTCCTTCTGACCCGAGTGTCTAGAAATCCCTTCTGGCCCAGAGTCCAAAAATGTCTGGTAGCTAGGACCTAGAAAGGGGGCTTCTTGACTCTGACCCATGTCCTATCCTGCTTTGTCTGGTTAGTATCAATGATGCAAGACAAATACCTCCCCACTTTCTCTCTCCTCTCCTGAAGCAGAGAAAAGACGGTCTCTTTTGGATCCACAAGCTGTGCAATCTGGGTTTTAGGTAGGGGTGATTCTAGCACTGCCTTACCCACTGCAGTGGATGTCTCAGTAAGTCATCTGCCCTCTAGTCCAGTGACTTGGGGCCCAGTTCAGCACTAGGACTCTCCCAGGAGTTACATCCTTGTGGCCTAGACGGCCTTTCAAGTTTATTTAGAGTCCTAGAGAACTTCAGTCCATGGTGACAAGACTTGTGGGAACTCAAATTATGAGTGCTGGGATTGGCAATTCCCCTCTGACTAGGACTGGTTTAAATGCTCCCTCCATGGGTGGGTGTCAGCTGAATTTGGTCCAGCTTTTCTTTCTGCTATAACCCGGCTACTCTGAGTTCAATGCCTCACAATTACTGTGCTCTCCTCCCAACAGTGTACAGAAACTCTCTCAGCATCACACTGCTGCAGCTGCTGGGGGAGAGGGGAGGGGTGGTGTCAACCATTCAAGTGGTTTTTTTGTCACCTCCTCAGTGCCTCTTTCAGGGATAATAAGTTAAAACCAGATATTGTGAGTACTCACTTCATTACTGGTTCCTACAAAAGTCCTTTTTGTGTATGTGCAGATAGTTGTTAAATTGGTGTTCTTGCTGCAGAGACAATCAGTAGGACCTTCTATTCTGGTATCTT
Source organism: Mandrillus leucophaeus (assembly GCF_000951045.1). Lineage (NCBI taxonomy): Eukaryota > Metazoa > Chordata > Mammalia > Primates > Cercopithecidae > Mandrillus > Mandrillus leucophaeus. Next base: position 2,032,768 of record NW_012105043.1, read on the forward strand.
TTCCGCTGATCTTTTAAATCTCTATAGTTTTGCCTTTTCCAGGATGTTAGTTGAAATCACATGTTGTGTTGCATTTTCAAAAGCTTTTTTCACTAAGGAATATGCATTTAAGTTTTCTTCATGTCTTTTTTGGCTAAATCATTCATTTTCTTTTAGCACTGAATAGTATTCCATTGTATGGTTATATCACGGTTTGTTTATTAATTCACCTTTTGAAGAACATTTTGGTTGCTTCCAGTTTTTGGCAACTATAAACAAAGCTCATAAGACATTCATGTGCAGGGTTTTGTGTAAACAAATGTTTTCAACAAATTTTTGTAAATATTTAGCAGCACAATTGCTGGATGATGTGGTAAGATTATGTATAGTGTTATAAGAAACTCTGAAACAGCCACACAAAGTAGCCATTCCAGTTTTTATTCCCAAAAACAATGAATGAGAGTTCTTGTTACTCTCCATCATTGCCCGAATTTGATTTCATCAGTATTTTGAATTTTAGCTATTTTGATTATGTGTGTGTGTGTGTATATATATGTTTATGTGTATATATATATATATACACACACACACACACATATATATACACACACACACATCACCAAACTCAAAGTTACATAGATTTTCTTCTATGCTATTGTCTAAAATTTTAAAGATTTTTAATTTACATTTAGGTTTATGATCTGAGTTAAATTTTATTGAAGAATATAAGGTCTGTTTCCAGATGCAATTTTGTTGCAAGTAAATATCCCTGTGTCGCAGCACTATTTGTTGAAATGATCATATTTTTGCCATTGAATTGCCTTCACTTATGTGACAAAGATCAATCTACTCTGTTTGTATGGGTTCATTTCTGGATTCTCTATTTTGTTTCATGATTTGTATTTTTCTGTTTTTGTCAGTGCCAGACTATCATCTTAATTACTGTAGTTTTTTAGTAACCCTCAAAGACCCATAGTGTTAGTACTCTGACTTTTTTCTTCAATATCATTTTGGCTCTTCTGGTGTTTTGCTTTGTTGCATGAATTTTAGAATCAGTTTTTCAGTATCTGTACAATAACTTGGAAGTTTGAGTGAGATTGCATGTGTATACAAATCAAGTTTGGAAGAACAGAGACAAAATTGAGTTTTCTGTGAATACAGAATATGTCTCCATTTATTTAGCTTTTCTCTTATAGCTTTCCTCAGCATTTTATAATGTTCCTCATATGGATCTTGTACAAATTTGTTAGTTTATATCAATGCTTTTCATTTTGTTGGGGATGCTAATGTAAATAAAAATTTGGTTGTAACTTCAGATTTCATCTATTACTGGTATATAGAAAATAAATAGACTTTTGTATATTGACCTGGTATCCTGCAACCTTTTTATAATTGCTTGCCAATTCCAAGAGTTTTTTGGTATGTCAATTCTCTCAGATTTTCTATGATCTTGTCATTTATGAACAAAGACAGTTTTACTTCTTTCTTCAAAATCTGTATACATTTTTTCTTCATTTACTTAGCTCATTGCATTAGCTACAATTTCGAATATGATGTTAAACAGGAGTGGTGAGAATATAGAAAAAAAAACTAGTTTCTCATCCCTAAGGATGATGCTAGCTGTATTTTTTTTGCATGTGTCCTTTATCAAATTGAAGACATTCCCCTCTATGCCTAGTATAATGAGAGTTTTTACTATAAATTGATGATGAATTCTGTGAATTTTTTTCTACATCTAATGATATGATTGTATAATTTTCTTTTTTAACCTGTTGATATGATAGCTTAACATTAATTGATTTTTAAACATTGAACCAGTGTTTATACCAGAAGTAAATCCCATTCAACTATGGTATAAATTTTTTTTCATTTATTGTTGGATTTGGATTCAATATTCTAATACTTTGTTGAGGATTATAATGTGGACAGGAGGTAGGGAGATACTGGGTAGAAGAGGGTGGTTCCCCAGCAAAAGCCCCACCTTCAAGCCTAGAAACGCATGGTCCTAAATGGGAACAGACATTCCTGTTTTTTTGCCCAAATGTTGCCTTCTCTAAGACCACTCTGGCCCACCATGCCCTCATCCTGTACCCATAAAATCTCCAAACCTCAGGCTCCAGAGCAGAAGAGTGGCAGAGTGGCAGAGCAGCAGAGAAGGAGAGAAGAGAAGGAGCATCTGAAAGTTGAGAGGAGTTTGGCTTGGAACGTCAGAGAGGAGATCAGCCACTGGATGGCCCAACTCCAGGGAAACATCATCTTACCACTCCATCCCCTTTCCAGCACCCCATCCATCCTTCTTAGATTCACCTCTATCACTTAATAAAATCCCTGCATTCACCATTCTTCAAGTTTGTATGATCCGATTATTCCTGGACACCAGCGAAGACCCAAGTACAAAGAGGGCAGGATGTAAAAGGCTGTTACCCTGATTCTCCACTGAGCTTAACACTTAGCCATCTTTGGACAACAACTGCTGAAAGAGCATTAATTGTAACACACCCCTCATATAAGGGGTTTGAACTACGGTAGCCAGCTGGGCAAACAAGCCATCCCCCTGTCACAAGTCCCACAAAGGGGTCATGAAACTCTCCTGTCTCAATTAGTGCATTAACATTTATGAGAGATATTGACCTTTATGGTATGTCTTTCTTTTCTTTTGATATTAAGGCAGTGCAGGCCTCATAGAATGAATTAGAAAGTGTTCCTTCTGTCTATATTTTTGCAAGAGATTGTGGAGAGTTAATATACTACTTTGCTTAAATGCTTTGTAGAATTCATAGTGAACCTATCTGGACATGGTGTTTCTGTTTTGGAGGATTATTATCTATTCAATTACTCTAATAGATATAGTCCTATTTGGATTATCTATTTCTCTTCATGTGAGTTTTGATAGATTGTGTTCTTCATGAAATTGGTTCATTTCATCTAAGTTGTCAGATTTGTGGGCCTAGAGTCTTTCATAATATTATTTTCCTTTTGCCCACAGGATCAGTAGTGATGGCTCCATTTTCATTTCTGAGAATGGTAATTTGTGCCACTTTTTTTTTTTTTTTTTTTGGTTAAATGCTCATTTTCCCTTCTGACATTTTTGTTTTCTTACATACATACACACACATGTGCACACACACATACTTTCTATTCTCCAGAGAGAGAGAGGAATAGAAATGCATATTGTGACAGACTGTTAGTTCTTCTGCTTTCGTTGGCAAACAATGTGAATAATATATAAAAAGGAAGCTCGTTTACTTCACTATTATCAAACCCAGGCATGCACCATGTAGAAATCAGGAGAATAGTAACTGCCAGCTTTTTGGTGGCCTCCTGTATACCCAAAGCAATAAATGGAAAGTAATTTGCTTTTTCATAAATTTCTAAAACTCCCCAAGATGGAACTTCACTGTATTTTTCAGTGAAATAAATTAAATTAGTCTACATAAGCTACAAAAAATACGAAAAAGTGTGAGGCCAGATTTGGAATCTATGTCTTTCAGACTTCAAAACCTATCTTCTGTCAATTCTTTTTTGCTACTTGTGATAATTCAACCTCCATTGACCTGAGTTCTGAGTTCCAAGAAAAAAATGTCTAAGTAGTATAGTTAATGTTTTTTAGCACAAGATAAAATAAATAACACTTTTCTAGATACTGGAACTTAGCTACTTCTTAGCACATGAAGTTATTTTAATGTTGTTGCCTATTCCTAACGTTAGAGTTCTGGTGAAAAAAAAAATAGTAAGTTGTGAAATTATATTCAAAGCTTATTTGAAAGTATAAATTGTTATTATAAAAGTGGCATATGTTATGAATAAATCAATGAACAAATGTGATTGATAAACTGTATTGATTATATGTCCAGAATTCTGCACTACTTATGTGTGATGTTATATCATTAGTGAAGCCAGTGGTTATAAATCAGTCACAGGGAGGGGGACAGGTGCCTTAAGGTCACTGTCTTTACTGATGCATTTTTATTGTCACTATTTGTTATTGACAGTTTCAATATTAGAAACTATTAGATATATCCCTTAAATGACTTCTAGAAGCAAATTTTTTCCAGGTTATTTTGAAATGCCCTTTGAACAAAAGCT